>NW_021853185.1:64560-96583 GCF_003651465.1 Formica exsecta | reverse complement strand
CAGTTATCTATATTTCGGCACGTCAGTTATTTTGTTGACAGGGCATTAGCTCGGAAGAGAGCCTTGGTCGATAAATGACAATGCGGGAGGGGATGTAAGTGTAGCTAGAAATAAATCGTAAGAAATATAAATGAAGGGGGAATATAAGCGGAATGGGAGTGAGGCAGAAGATATACAAAGAGAAGAGAGAGAGTGAGTGCGTACGCCTGCGGGAAATACTAGAAACAACGCGTGTCGAGTGCAGGGCAGAGAAAATCACGCGCTTGCACAATCCCATCGTCGGGGCAAGGTGCTCCATATTCTATATTTAAAGACGTCCGTAGGGCAACTCTCTGAGAGATATCGCACGCGTGTGCGTGCGCGAGTACGTATCCGTTTCTTCTCACTCTGTGTGTCTCCCTCCTTCTCTCTTCCTCGTGACCGGTCGCATTTAAATTTACCATCGATGCGCGCCGTCTCTCGGGGCGTTCTTACGAGTCTGCACGCGCGTGTATATATGCGTGTACAGCTGGAAATATATGAGACGTGCGCGAGCCCGTTTGTTTCCGGCTGTGCGTGATGCGAGCGCGCGACTCTACAGCAAGAATCTTAACGCCTGGCGTGTAGCATCTATTTCTACTCGAAGAGCTTTGCTCGCCGGATCAACATTAATATCATCGAAATTTTCATCTCATTTCAGAGAGATAACATCAATTTACGAAAGTTAAATGCTGTTTCTGCCGACAAACTTTGCCGAGCAACACAATTAATTACGAAACTTGATAGAAAAAAAATTATAAATTTTTTTGATAATTCAGATCTTTAATTTTTTATTAAATTTTTATTACTTTAAAAGGATTTTATTGAAGCAAAATTTTAAAGATCGATACCATGTTTGTATCAGTTAGCCAGTACTTGGAAGAAACTTACGAATAAATTTATGCAGTGCGATTTTTAGCCACAATATATATATTGTCTTCAAGTGAAAGACTCCAGCTATAAATCTAATTGCGAAATATATGGCTGACAATTAGACCGCACGTGAAGGGAGAGTATCAAGGCGAGAAGAACTGCGGCATAAAAGGCAATGAAAGTCTCGTCTCGTTTCATTTTGTCTCTTCTAGATTCGCGTCGCGCTTCTTTAAATAATGTTTTTAGTCCGTATCTTGCTTTAATTATCCGCTCCAGGGTATTGCTGTCTCTTCCAAGCCGACGATCTAGCACGTGCACGCTTTCGACCAAAAGCGTAGTCGTCGTTTACACGTGCGTGCGAGGGCGGTTAATGCAGACTTAAACGACTGCGTCATCCCGTACATTACTCATCGAAGAGAGTTCCTCTTGTCTCTCTCTTCTTACTTTGTGTTCCGTATATTATCCTCTCGCTCTTCCTCTCGTATCACGTTTCGCTGTTAAGTATGGCGCTTATGAACACTGTAATTCATCGCTAATGAAGGGGAAAACCCGTCGTGCGATAGTAGTACCGCGATCGCTCGGATATTAATCGTAATAAGGAATAAACTACTTTTTTCAGTCCATTCGTCATGACGACAGACGGCAATCCTTGAAATCATCGTGCGCGAGTCTAAACCACGCAAGAAATCCTCCGATATATTTTGCGATTAATTAATCTCCGTAAAAATACTCTCTAATACAATTGCTCTCCCCTCTCTCATTCTTTCTCTATCCCTCCTATCTTGAACAGAGTGCAAGCGTACTCCCTCGAATCCGGTTTCGCAACATGGCACGTCTACATCATGCGCAATAACATGTGCGATTGCGAATTGCGCCTAGTTGCGCGATCGTTGCTGATCGAGTAAGTACGTGGGCGTACTGAGTATGACGCACATAATCGTAAACAGCGGCATGACGCGTCGAGAGGCGGAAGAATGGAGCTTTGATTGGGCGGCACTCAACGTTAGCACGATCGTCCAGCACGACTTGATTCCAAGAATAATACGCGACGAACGAGACTATTTCGAACGCACTGGATAAATGTTTCAAGACTCGTTGTTGGGCGTAGGTATATCGGCGCGCTGGAGCTATATTTGACCGGGCAATAACGGTTACGACAACAGCTCTCTCCCCCCGTCAGGTTTTCCGTGACGATGCCTTGGGTGACGGATATATATATATATATATATATATATATATATATATATATGCGTATCTCTTTTATACAGAATTCAATGATTCGTAGCCACGCGTTTTTACAAATCGATAAATTATCGAAAGGGGAAGCGGTGGCTCTAAAGCCTGTATGAGAAAGTTGAGAACGATATTTCGATGATAAGTATCCAACTTGCCAATATAACTCGAATTATTCTTCCTTCATTTGTGCTGATTTCTCGTTTCCGTCCTGCGGAAATGTCGTTTATTCGATGATTTATTTTTAATTAACTTTCCCGACATTTAATAAATGTTCGATTCTCATTATTTTTTGAATTGTAAATAGAATAGATACACGCGTGTTTAATGTCTCTTGCTACATTTATATACTATGGTTTTGCTTTCGATAATAATCCAAAGTCATCACACAAATACCTTTATTTATGCCAAAATTAACTTATTTTAATTAATTTAATTAAGCGCATATATATATATATATATATATATAATTAAAAATCTAGAATGTATCTAATCGGGTATTCGCTTATTATTAGTAGATAAACGAGGCGATAGCGTTTACGTAGCATACAATAATAACGATTGTTATATTCTATCAAATTATACGGTATGTAATAAGAGATGGCTTTATGAACTAATCGCATCCATCACAAATTATACAATAATTTACCGCCCATCTTTTATTTCGAGCTGATTTTCGAATCGCCTTGAACACTAAATGTCACGTAAAAATATCACGTAGCGCGCTGCTATTACCATAAATTAATTATATTTCTTTTCGAGTCATAAAAAAAAACGCAATTAAAAGTCGCTGTCGAAGCACTGCAGACGTCTGCATACGTTATAATATTTGCTCACTTTCTCGGCGCATATTGCACACATGGGCGTACCGAAGAAGAGTGTATACTCTTGCATTTTATACTTATAGAAAAATTAGATTAAAAAATACTTCTACGAAACATTTTTTCGTTCTTAATACCTAATATTTTTTCTCACAGTTCCACACGATACATTTTTTTATGCAAGTATAATAAATTACATCGTGTGTCGCCTTCGCTCTCGTGTAAGAGCGAGTGCTTCTCGTTTCTTATTTGCGCTGCGAATAATTATTTCGCAGACGGGCGGCGGATTTTTCAGTCTCGTTTCGGGCTGCCGATCGAGGGCGGCCCCGCATCGAATTTAGGCGGACGTAGTACATCTGTCGACCATAACGCCGTCCGTCCGTCCACCGGAGATCGTCGCCATAAGTACCCTGAGCGCGTACACGAGCAAGCACACACCATGGACGAGACGTGCGCGCGCGGCGGATCTTAAAATAAGATCCGGCTACCGCGCGCCTCGCGCCGTAATAAATTTCTCCGCGTGTCTTTCCTCCCGCTCTCATCGCGCCGCATCCGCGCTCTTCGCTCTCCTTCGTCAAGTGCCACCGGGAGCGAGAGCGGGACGAGAGGTGACGGAAGAGAGAGAGAGAGAAAAAAAAAGAACGTACAAAGCACGAGTTGCTAGGATCCAAAGAACGGGGAACGACGGAGCCCAAATCCCCGTCTCTCCCCTTGGTACGCGCTCTCCATCGCGCGTTGCTATATATGTTACGATGTAATTCAAGAATTTGACCGCTCGTCCGTGATGACACTCGAGCGGAATTAAAGGCGAAGCTGCGGCTACGATCGAGCTTAAAAGCATCACGCGTCGGATTATCGCTCGGAATATTTAAAAAAATCTCGAATCTGTGACGGAGAATTTTTATCCTTACTTGATATTCGTTCAAATAATTTAACGCAATACTTAAACAAAAATTGAGATTTGTAATTTTATATAAAATTATGTTTCTTTTTTTTTAATATATTTGTTATACGCATTTAATTTTATTATCTTCAAACCTGAAACGCGGGCACTAGAGCCTACCGAATGAGTATAATGGCAATCTTTGTTTTTGCAAGGACGTTCCATTCCAGCTGATTCACGAATTCGCTAAAACGTACCGCTTCTTCCTTTCGTGTTTGTCTGGTTTTAAAGCACTCTCAATTTTCGGAACGTTACCTGAATCATTCCGAGCTAATGAACCCGGTGTACTGTTTCTCCTTCGATTCGTCTGCCCGCAATTTTTTCCGAAGACACTTGCAGTGTCATTCTGCAAGAATGCACGTTTGTTTTCTCGTTTTGCGTGAGTCTTGCGCGACGCATTTCATTTCAGGGATTTCATCTGAATCATACGCGACAGCGACCTATTCGCGACTTTCGTCAATCTTCTCAAACACGATTCTTAGAAACTTTTGTTGATCGTGACAGCTAAGTTACTTGTTAATTAACTAGCTTCTTAAATCATGATTATGCGTGCTGAATCACGTACGGCGTAGAAGTTCCCACGATTTTGCAACGAAATATGCACTTCGTATTATCGATATTTAAATTGAATAGACTTCCGTTACTTCTATCAGTGATATAAAAATACTTAAAGTCGAACAAAGTTTTCCTAATTATTGATGTAATATAAGTGCATCTTGTGCGCGTTTTTACTTGATTTATGTCACTTGTATAAGATCAAGTTAAAAAGAAAATTATTAATAACATTAATCTATTTATTTTCACGTCGCTCGACATGATAGTTGCTGTGATTCGAGTTCAAAGTTGAAATAAATACGTCCGTTTCGGAGAAAAACATTTCTTATTTCCGATGCTAAAAGCTAAAACAGACATTGCCGAGACGAGATTAGTGTCACATGGCCTTTCGGGCATCCAATATCACCATCTGCATTATCAGCAATATTCCGCAATACTCCTAAATTCACATTCGCATGCATGCGTTCTCTTATCTCAATCTCTCTCGATAAAACGCTTCCTGTTCGAATCATCTATTTCCGTAAATACGTTCCGTCATTTCACTCGTGTTTCGCGAATCGCGATGCACATTAACGTTTGCACTGACCATGTATATTCCAGCATTATTCAGTTCGTTGCGTCGTATACGAATAATAAATCGCTCCATGACGTCGTTTAATTGCTCATTAATTTATTAATTACCCGTTGTGCTACCGTTATTTTGCCGATATCAAACTTTTAATTGTGTATGAATATCTCTCTCCTTACGTGTATCGATAAATTCCCACGAGTCTTCCGCGATTTTTTTTTTCTCCGGGAACATCAATGATGCCGTGTATATATATATATGTATATATATAAGCATATCTTATTCTCCGTATGTATGCGCGCGTGCACGCACGCATACATTCGCTCACGCACATTCTCTGGACATCGTGTAACGATCCGTTAATAACGTTACCGTTAACCGCGCATTAGTGGTCACAGCGGCTATTTGCATATCGGATCGGTAATTTCCAACCGGCGCGTTGGAAACGCGCGCGTGTATGCGTGTGTCCGTCATTGCCCATGCATGCGGGTCTAGATACACGCGCGCGGATTCCGCTGCCCGCGAGGCACCTCCGCCGGGCCACCAACGGCTATTACGGTGATTTATCCGTCGTCGGATCGAAGGCGTCGCTGCCGAAATGGACATCACCGCTATCCCGCGCCACCGCCGTCGTGAATTTAAAATGCGCGAAGATCAGCCAAACCTGATAATATAACATAACAGTACGTGGTGAGCTAACTATCAATTATCTCGACCTCGAGCAGAGAGATGGAAAGACTTTGGGAAGATATTGAACGCTTCTCTCTCTCTTTCTCTCTGTTTCTCCGAGCGTATCTGGTCTCGAACCGCGTGATGTCTCGCGTTAATGTCCCCGGTGCATTAAGGATTTGGCACGGTACAACGCGCGGAGATTAATGAGATCGGCTAATAACGTGGGTGGACAAGGATCGTGATTATTTATTGTTGCGTGTACGCGGAAGCATGTTTAAATAGGTTGAACGAGACGTTATGTAAAAGTCAAAAAAGCATTTTTTTTTTAGCGGCATTAGTATAAATCTAACAATTTATAAAAGCGTTCAAAGCACCGAGCGCTTGTTCCGGCGCGATTAGAAAATTCGAGAAACGCACGATGCCGGACGTAGATAACAAGCAGCGAGATATGTATTATTAATAGATATCTCGGATTTTATATAAATATGTATACGTCTGTATGTGTATATATCACATATTAGTGCGTATATGATGTTCTAAATAAAAATACTAATGATAAAATTCTACGCAGGACTATTGTATTTGCTGTTTGCATCCCGCTCTCGATCGCGGTCCTCTCTTCGTCTTTTAAAATATCTCGTCTGCTTCGAATGCGGCATATCTAAATATATCATGTGACTCGTACCGTATCAATTCTAAATAGCAGTACAAACCGCGGCAAGGTCGATAAAAGAACTACCAAATATATGTCCCGTTAAAAGCGTGGCTATTTTTCCATTTCTCATGCTCGATACTCGATTTATCATAGGTATTTAAATTTTTGATATCAAGGCTTTTAAATCTTTGCATTTAATCTGATCCCGAGTTTGATTTGTCACTTGATTCAAGGCTAATGCTGTTAAAGAAATCACACTTACAAGCGTTAAATACGCGGTACGAATATGAGCCTCTCTAAATAATCACTTCAAGACACGTATTAGATTTTTATATTTAATTCAGCGGTACTTCGTCTCTTTCAAAACCCGTTGTAATGCAATAATAATAATTTTTTTCTTTCGTTACGGATAAAGTAGACTCATAAATTTATTTAAACGTATCGATTAGGACTATTCAATGGAATTTATCTTTTTGTTATTAAAGTCTTTTTTACGAAATAGAAAGATTTTGTATTTTTATGTTATATTTTTATTTAAAAAGATAATATTTATTATATTTTCCGTTCCAATCTCATCACAGATATTTATTTTCAGAAATTCATATTCGATTTTATGAATGCAATATGTTTATTCGTGGGAAGAATATCCATTAAAATTTGCGCCGCGCTCGCTAACTCGGGATTCTCATTTTTCGTTGGTGCTCGCGGATGTACTCGCATTACGCTTAATGTCACGCGTCTAAGCGGTGCACATGCGGCTAGCAAATTATCGCCGTATATAATTGTGCTGTGTGTGCGCGTATGCGCTCCGTCTTTTCTGTCTGGAGAGCGACGCAGCGAAATCAACGTCGTACAGAGAAGCGTTACACATCATGCCGTCGTATCTGCGAAATTATACTTCATTTATATTGCCGCAACGCACAGTCCTGCGCTGCGTTGTGTTAATAGAATCATGAACAAATATCTCTTGCATTATGTTGATCGAGTGACATCTACATTAAACAGCTTTAAAAATAACCCGGAGATTGTAAATATCAATCTCTCTCTGTTGCAAAAGTCTGTAGCAAAAAAGAAATATATGTTTATGGTTAATACATTTTTTTCATACAGTTTATCTTTTTTTTATTGTTAGCTGGATGTAAAAAGATGTAAATTAATTTCTTGTGATCTTTGAAGTATCCGCGTATAAAATTTCGGATTTTCTCAAGAGTATACACTTGCTCAATTTTAATTTCCTCTTTTTACGAGGCATATTTTATCCTTCGCGTATGCGCATATTTATGTGGGATTTTATATACGCGGAACATCGCTGTGCGCAGCAATCTTCTTTTTCGTTTTCTTTTTTTTTTTTACGCGCAACAAAGACGGACGCGCCTCGCCTTTCGCGGTGTCCTGTTCTCTTTCTGTGCTCGTATAACGAAGCGAAATGTCGACGCGCGTACCGAGACGCATTATGCCGCATGTATTTTTATCAACGGAAGTGCGTCGTTGTACGTGCGCGCATTCCTGACTGCGGCTGCCTGGAAAAGGCGATGCTGGAGAAGCGCGCGTGATGCACACATACATTTATTATCCTCTCCTCGCCGGTGACATCGGCGTCGCGTCGTCGATCCAGAATCTACGGTGAATCAATAACGAGGAGAATCGATAGTGTCGCGATGGTAACGGTTACATCGTTATCTCGCGAATGAAATATCTCGCAATAGTGATGTTTGTGCGGGAGACGCATCTATCAATAGACTCAATGGTTCATTAATGCTTAATTGGCGTTATTGTACAATGGCATTAATGCTGCCGTGTGTCTATGATTCAGAGGAAACTGGAAATGTCGAAAAATCGCTTATACATCTTCATAAGTGCAAAGTTGATTAAGTAGTAATTTAAAAATTTTTGTGTGTGTTGAAAAAAAGATTTGGTTATTTTCTATTATTTTCTATTATTTTCTATTATTTTCAATTTGCCGTTTTAGTTATTTTCAATTCTAGTGTAATGCTAATAAGCAAAAGTAAATATTCATCAAATAATTTCAAGATGTAATTTGAACGTATATAGATATGCACTATATGAAACTATTTCAATCAATGTACAATCTACATCTACTTTGATATTTTAAGCAGTCCTGTCAAAATTCTCCAGAATCCATAAACGTGAAAAAAATAGTGATTGAAAATAGGAGCAAAATATTCGATTTAGGAGATAAACTATTTTTTATCTTGACACGGATAATAGATAAAAAAATTTCGATGGATTAAAATTTCAGATCAATCTCGATAGTTGAAGATTCGACGATCCCGTTATCTGTCATTGTATCTTGTGAATCTAATTTATCGCTGTCATTGAAAGTCGGCAACGTGGCTAAGAAAAAAAAAAGCAGGAAGTCGGTAACTATGTGCGAAGTTTGATCGATACTCACGCTGCCATTATCTCGCAAATTGGTCGGATAATGCGAGGAAAGTTTAATACGCGCGTCAGTGAAACATCAGACATTGAGATAAGCAGATAACAGAAGCATACATGCATAAGACGCGCGCGCGTGTATGTATGTATGCATGCATATTCATCTACATGAATTCCTGCGAAGTAACAGCTTTGAATCGAAACGAGTACTTTATAGTTAAAAAAAAAAAAGATTATTTACAAATATCTCTATTTACAAGATTATTTAAATGTTAAAACATTCGAATATTTTAATGTGCAATATAATTAATGCAAATGAATATTCACGAATAAATGGGGATTTTTTTCGCATCTATAATGCTAAGCAATTATAAAAGACTGTTGGTGCGTGTATGTACATTACTTATCATGAATAAAAATAGTATTAAAATGTTAAGTATCTGTGCGCCTGTAAGAATAATTATAGAACAAAATATATTCGTTAAGGAATTAATATTTAAGCCGTAAGAGAAACTATACTGTTTTAATAATTAAGTGTGTGATGCTGCGATTGGTTTATATATATATATAAAAGACTTAACCACTCACAATCAAATATCTTAAATAATTCGATTGCTATATGCTCAAATAATTTAAGCAATTTTCCATTTGAACGAAGCACACACACGTGGCAACGTTATAATTCTGCATTCAGTAAAAGCGGAATTTCCAATGCGTTGAAATTCTGTTGCACATGGTTCACGCTATTTCGCGCGATGTTATTCTCAGTGATTGATTTATGCGCGTTTGTCTCGCGTATCGATCTTTGGCAAACGAAGCGTCGAACCCATCGCTACTTATGCGCACGTGATACCAGCGATTTGTTTTGCGAAGCCATGACTGTTGGCGTGCATGGCGCATAACCGGATCAGAAACCATGCAATCGTATCTACTTTTCTACTTACGGTTTAGTAAAGGTGCTTCGTGCACATGCGATATCGCGATATATAGCCTGCTATACGCGATTACGTACTCCGGCGTTCGTGACACTCAACGTTCTTTGTATATACAATAATACGTACGATATAAACGGTATAAAATAATGTCTTTAATTTTCCTTTCGCGTGCATTTTAAAGCCATCTTCTCTCGCGCGAAACAATTTAAAGTTTTGTGGCGAGAACAATACAATTTTTCTCCACTTCTAGTTAATTGTTTTAGTATGTAATGAGCAATCTTGGCGATTTCTAAAACAGATCTATTTGCGTATTATTAAAAAAGGAAGGAAAAATTGGACTTTTTTCACGAATTATTTCCATAGTATTGCAAATAATTAGAATAATTTCAAGAATTTTTTAATAAAGTTTTGAAAATCTCACACGTGGATAAAATAATTGCAATTATTTTCATGCTTTCATATATATATTTAAAAGCATAAAAACCGTTCCAATTAATTTTATAAAGGAAAGATGTATACATATATACCATTCCTTTGCATAACTGTTTGTTATATTTCGTTTCTAAATAAATCACTTTCTGACTACGATTAGTAATTCTTTTACAGTTTAAGATACTATTGCTTGTGTTTCCCCTGTTCATTATTCCGCTTCAAGCAGACTGTGCTAAATAATGTAAATCATAACTCACGGTATGTTCATAAACTGAGACAACAATACTATGTGTCTTTGAAAATAGATGTTTTCGCGTATTACAAATAAAAATGATATATGGCCCGTTATAATGAAGGCGCCCAGGCTTGAAGGAGTTAAGGACCGCAAGCGTCTTGCGACACACTCGAGTACAAGTTCTGCTCGTTTTCTACGGCGTATCGTTAATCTCCACCGCCCCCTTCATTGTGTCTCACGCATGCTCTCCCCCCTCTTTATTTCCACTAATCAATTATCGGTGCCGCTCGATCACGTAGCCGATTCTTAATCGCGCCCCACGATCTTCACTGCCGCCGTTGCTTTACGGATTTTAGAAAGCGGACGCTCTGGATTCCGTGGCGCGATCGCTCACAGGTGGCTGGATAATTATGGTCGAGCGACGTCGGCGATAGAGAGGAAAAATCGTGCATGCACGCGTATGCACGGCGGTTTGCAAGAAGTCGTTAATAAGGCTCGCAAGTAAAGTTTCCCACACGTCTCGAGCCATGTGAGCCGTTTCCCCGATGCGCGAAAAAATTGCGAAAAATTGCTAATCGCCTGACCACTAGACAAATGGGAGTAGACAATAATAATGGATAGATCGATATCTTATTTACATTTACTTCTTTTGCGGAGAGAGATATTTGCATACATGGCTTCTGCGTCGCAAATATATAAGATTGATACGCAAAAAAAGCGTATCGATTCTGTATTTGTGACGATTGAATTCTAAGAAACGGATGAATGGGTAACATATATTGCTAAATATTGTATTATCCGGCGGCCATTTTGATGATTGAGATAAATTGTTCGTTGGATTAGGTATACGAGCAATTTATCAATTAGATTTCATTTGATAACAAGCACAACGATACGATACTACGATATAAGCTTTCGTGATAGATTACATTAATGCGCTCTCTGTACAATTCTATGCGTAATTATAAGGGAATGAGAAATATAACTCTTTGGTGAGCTATATTTTATAAAGGTATGTAATTAGAAAGTACGTCAACCTATCCTTGCATATATAATCGCAATCGAGCGAGTATCATTCGCTAGGGAATCATGATAAGCAGATCGATAGATATATCTGGCAAATTAATCGGGGGCTCTTTGATTATTCGCCTATTCTACTCTGACGCACACGCAATCATACAATTAATTATTGACCTATTTTAATTCCGTTAGGTCTAATTAGAGAAGATGGTGTCCAGTTTCAAAGTTGTTAATTGAGTTGGTTAATGCGATAAAGGAGTTCATAGTTTGACTCTCTTTCTCCTTTTCTCTCCTGCACCATCCATTATCTCTCTTCCCCTACTTCTCTATTTCGCTTTGCCTCTTTTTGTACCGAGTTTTAAAGGTGCGCAGATACCTTCAGACAGTGATAATTTCCACTACTTCAATTATTTGAGTTATTCTCATCAACGAGCACCCGATGAAGTTAGTATCAAAGAATTGTATATGTATATGTCATGCATAATATTATATTTATAATAGGACTTTATAAATGCGTTTGTGTTGATATTTTCAAGACAAAATATTTTTTTTCTTAAAAACTGTGAGGAATTTAAAGAATTTATTCGTATCTTTTATTTTTAAAAAGGTACTAATAATCTCTTTTTATGGATTACTTTTCCGATCATCTTTAATAACAAACATGATACAATGATAAAGTGCTACAATAACGAAGCTTACTTTATCGTTCACATCGGATTTTCCTATATTTTTTATCATTATAATAAAAATTGTTTATTCAATCGTATAATTATTATTAAAAAGTCGTGCTTATGTAACTGCGGAGGATTATTGGTAAAAATATTTCTCTTGTACGCGTTGCAGAAATTACCTTCGTCGAGAGATGAATCTCAATGCGTTCGTTTGATTAAGTCATACTCTTTTGCCGAGATAAAAAGCTCGACCAGCGCAGAATTTTTCTTTTATTGCGGAGCGATCATCGGTATTTAATAAAACGTACTTCTCCAATTACGAAACTTTATTGTGCAACGACTGATTCATTGCAGACACTGTGGAAAAAAGCTATTATCAAATACAAACACATATAATTTTATGTTATCACATTTAACGAATTATTGACTAGAACAACATTTTCCTTTTACATAGATTTTTTTTTTTAAATAATATAATACAAAAATATATATCATTTACGCTTATGTTTCTCTTTAAATTTAATAGTTGAAAGTTATTTATACATATTATATTAACTTAAATATATAATTAAAATATATATATATTCTTTTTTTTATTTTTTAAGTATATAGTTTTCCAACTAAAGTTCGCGTTAATTTATTTTCGCTATATTAGCTATATATATTGTTTTATTACGCAATATATGCGCGATTTGGTTCTCTCTCAAGAAGCACTTTCCACGATCACGATATACCTCCGTTGCAGTTCAATAAATCGAGATGCCGCACCTCGTTGCACCGCGTGCACAGACATTAAGTCGATACCGGCCAATAATAAATGTCTCTGCACATGGCAACGTCCGGGTCTCTGCGGTTTTCACGTACCGACATTAAATTTGGGACATGGATAATCGGAGTCGGAACGGCTCTCCGCCGGGATCGTGGCATTGTAATACGTCTCACAATCAACGGAGTATCGTATATACGTGTTGTATGTATATATATGTATGCAACATTTCTCTCTCTTTGTCTCTCACGTCGTCTCGATATATCCGTGCAAGCAGACGCACGGAAAGCCGCCCGTGAGGCTCATTAATTATAATTAATATCGCTGTCGATAATGGCACCGGCATTTCGTGTAGTGTTGCCACGGCATACATACATCGCCGTGAAACACCTCCGCTTTATGCATGAAGAGGGTGGTTTGTTCTCGCGGTTTTTTTGCGAGAGCGATCGTGATTGATACCGGCAACATCAATGCAACTTTTCTGCTTAGCTAAGAGTACATTGTTATATTTGTTGCATCTACAGATTAGAAAATATATATAAAAATTTACGTAGAAATTATTGATTTATATAAAACCATTTGAATGGATTGATTTATAGAAACAAATAAATCAATAAATAAATAATTAAGTAAATTAAAGTGAGGATTAACTTATACAAGTGATGTGATCATAATTTGATAATTTTCTCTTCCGTAATTATTGAATAATATAATCGTTCAGATATAAACAGTATTATACTAAGGCAAATATATATTTTTATTTAAATATATTATTATTTAAATATATAATTTTTTAAAAACGTACGGTAAGTTAATTAAAAATTGCACGAAAGAGCAATTTTGCATTTGCTGAGAATTATTACCGTCTAACGATTTTAAGAATCGTTCAATATTAAGAGTTAATTTTTTGGTTTGACAGGCGCAAGAATTAATGCCTAAGGGATACGGGAACATCCTGACGTAGATCGAGTATCGATCATTATACGCGTCATGGTTATTAATCGTCGTTACGAATCAATTGGTTGTCGAGCGTGACTATTCGCAGATGCAATTAAAGGTCGGTAGAAAGCAATTTTGCTCGGTCAATCCACTAATAAAAAAATAAATAGAGCATTTTTGATTTACACTGCGTGGTCAATTTAATTAGCCATATCTTGTAAAACTTCTTTTCCTTACAATTAATTAAATTTATATTTTATTTTATTATTTTACATTTTTCAGCTATATCGTTACGCGAGCATAGTAAAAAATCAGTGCTTTTATTTATTTATTTATAAACAAAAAAATTATTATGGTATGTATTTTGATGTTATTTTACAGATAATATGAAAAAAGAAGAATTAAGAAAACTACGTCAATACTAGAGAAGAAACAGGAAGGATAAAATAGAAAAAAAAGAGAAAGAAAAAAGAAAGAGATCAGATAATGATTATATGAATTTATGTATTTTTAAGTATATGAATCGGTTCAACAGTGAAGCAAAATAAAGGGTAGGTTCAACGTGGATTAAGCGACGTTGATTATATGCATCTCGGTAGTAAATCGTTACAAATTAATCGGCCGTCAAACTCTCTCTGTGCGTCCACCGGAGATGGGATTAAGCACTTTGGAAGAAGGATCGATTGGCTGGTTATCGATCAGAATCCTCGTATATCTCTTAACCTTTAACCGATGCTAAATCGTTTACTCTGAAAAGAGTAAGTTTTCTTATTGTGGGAGATTGATATCGAAGAATGCACGATTTACTGAAGTTTATCATATGTGAAAAACATTTTGTTCAATATATAAAGGAAAAGAGAAGAAGAAGATTTGACCATCAAACTTCTTGATCTCTCGCTGATATAAAAGATCGATATATTTCTTCTGATTTTCGATCTCCGCTCACATGAATTTGCGGATAGAAATATTGAAATATTGTACGCTTTCTATGGATCGATTACTTTGATCGATCGATCGTTAAAGTACATGCTTTTTATAATTGCCACACTATGGATGTCGGAACATACGATTCTGTATTATCATTTATGTATACCACTAAATATAAACGTAAATATAATCATATAGAAAAATAAAATTATTGAATTATCAACAACGATATGATATGATGATTATTTACTAACAGAAAATTTAGGCATTAATACGCATTGGATTTCATCATTAATAATGAAAATAATAATAATAATTTTCTCTCTATCATTTATTGAATGCTTAACAGTTTTGAGTGTGCACATTTTATTATGTTAGACAAAGAAGTATGTACTATTATTATTTTTCTTTTGTTCTTTCTTTATTCTTTAAATTTCGAGCTTTGTGCTCCTCGTCTATTGTCATTATGTTTATCGTTTCTGTGAGTTGAGATTAGGAGAGTTTGATTATAGATTTACTCGATGGCGATGAGATGAGATTAAAGGACTACATGTATTTCTTAATTATTATCTAATAATCAATATAATGCAGCTGAATATAATATAGCGTAATTTTGTGTCAGAGAGAGGGAGAGAAAGAGAGAGAGAGAGTGAAAAAGAGAGAGTGAAAGAGAGAGAGAGTGAAAGAGAGAGAGAGAAAGTGAATGAGAGAAAGATATTTATAGTCGCCCAAATATCAGATTGTTTAAAATTAGATTATCTAAAATATTATCTTAATGGAATAAGATATTCAATCAATTCAAGGGAATATGAATTTTACGCAGGCAAATCCATGTCAGCATCCGATTGTAATCTTGAGGGACGTAGCATCTTCGGACATGGAGTCCTTGCTGCGCTTCATGTATAACGGAGAAGTGCACGTGGGTCAGGAGCAGCTGCCTGCCTTCTTGAAGACAGCGCAGATGCTTCAGGTACGGGGATTGGCGGACGTTAACAGCGGTGCTTCCAATGCGAAAATTCCACCGCCGTCGACGTCGGCCGGCAACAACGGTAGCGCGCCTGTAAGTTGTCCCCACGGCAGTTTAATATGGAAGTTGGAAAATTAATTATAGGAATTATACGGCTGGTTCCAAACTTTTAATTAATTTAGCCTTAATTAAAACGAATTTTAATTAATGTGCTTTTAACACTACGCCATCGCTGTTACCGTGACAGGCAAAATCTCGACTAGGATTTCTCGCTTTGTCCTTTAGCTTTTAATTTCGTGATTTATATTATAATAGACGTTAGATAAATATTAGACGAAAACTTTAATAATGAATGAATATTCCAAGTTTTTCTGTGATTATACATACATACAAACATGCATGCACATACATACATACATACACATGTCAGCATCTAAGTGTGAACTTGAGGAACGCAGGGATCGTGGTATAGAATGTTCCATAGGATATTCCATATTTTTTATTTTGATATTTTATTTATATTGATTTATTTATATTGATATTAGATTATACGCCATACTGATCATGTCATCATATAATAGTGAAACGCCAAGGGTGCTTTGGGACACCCTGTATAATAAAGTATATAATAGAACATATAGTAGAATATAAAAAAAATTATGTAAACGTATTAAATATATTAAATATTAGTTACATATTATGTGAAGAATGATTATATGTGTCTTAAAGATATTATATAATTGTTCATATTATCTTTAATTTCGTCAGGCAACACCACGTAATCCTTGGCAGGACAATGGCAGAGGAGACCTTAATGAAAGTGATATGAGCCCTCCGGAAAAGCGACCGAGAAGTTGCAGCCCGCCATTGGGCAACCACGTCGAACAGAAATCGGATCTGCAAGAATCCTTGTTGGGTCAGGCTCTAGAAGGTGGACCCACGATACATACGATACCCACGAATAATGTACAGGTGAGAGAAAGGAAATATCTCGATATATTTAACCGAAAATGATTTATAAACATAGAATAAAGTCCATATTGTGAACATATTTTTTAAAAAATTATAAATTTTATAAAACTGATTTTTACGGTAAATCGTAAAAAAAAATTTCGTGAAATTAGTTAATATTGTTACAAAAGTTATAATTATTATATGATTGTATATTTTACAAAAAAATGGGGTTCTTTTTATTTATTTTTAGTCGACTGGGGAGGATTCGAATTCTATGTCGGAAAATGAGGAGGACATATCGAATAACGGCAGCATCCTGAACACGGTGAAGACTGAACCGAGTGATATTCTAAACGACTCTATGGAACATCATCGCAACAATTTTCCTGCGGCATTATTGGGCCTTCAAGGTTATTATTTACTTTTTACTTCATATCTATTCGCATAACGCATTTTATACATATAAAATCTTTTATTTTATTAATGGTTAAATTAATAATATATGAAAAATATTAATTTGTTAAAAAAAATATTATTTGTTTTATTTTGACATTTGTTTGTGCAAACAACAATTGATATATTTATAAGGTAGAATCAAATTTACAATGAATCAAAGAAATCCTGATTTTGTAGAATGCAAATTAGTTTTTTAATTAATGACACATTTAATTACTAATTACATTTGTAATTAATAATTAATTTCTCGTTCAGTTACTAATTACTTTTGTAATTAGCAATTAGTATGACTTAATTACTAATTACGGCTTCAATTAAAATTAATTATTGTATAATTATAATTATTTTTATTTGTGTATATAATTTTATTGTGTTTCTTGACTTGCGGAAATGTATTGGTATTGAATCTATTATTAAATGCAACAAACTAACATTAATATAATTTGATATTATTTATTTATTATGTAGTCAATTTGATGATATAAATTTTGTGCTTTATTTAAAATACATTAAAATAGCCTTTTTCGCAACTTTAATCGTAGATTTCTTAAAATTGTGACGTGATGCAAGTTTAAAAATGAGATCGTAACCAGCATTAATTAAACTATGGGAAATGGTTTTCTGTTTGTTTGAAAGAAGATTATCTTTTGTTGAAAACTCTGCACGAAAACTCTCGTATAAATTACTCGTTTTATAAATTGCAGGGATGGGCTTGCCAGGACCGTCAGGTATGCACCAGGTGGCAAATCAGGATCCTAATTATGGTAAGTACTAAATGGTACAAAATCAACGATTCGATCTCACCTTTTTAAACGTTCTCGAAGCCCAGACTAGTATCCTTCCGTCGTTTCCTAAGATTCTGGTCTCTTGTTGTTGCGTTGAATGCATGAAAACTCTCGTACCTCTCACAACCTTGCATCCCCTGCCAGCCACCCCTCTTATCACACGGTAAGCAGGAGCGTATTACGGAGTCGCATTTCAATGGCTCTTCGACAATTTTCATTACTGCGACATATGTTACTGTATCTGCAGGATATCTTATTCTATTTGCCAGAAAAAATGAGAACTCTTTTAATAATCACGCAATTATTTGTGAATTCGAAAACGATTTTTTACGTCGTATCTTTTTTTTTGGTTTTGTCTTCACGTCTGCGACGTGAAGCTTATTTTCGTGTGATTGTTGCCTTAAAAAATTAAGCAAATTTTGTAAAAATAATTTTTTACTTATTACATTAACAAAATCTTGTTATGGGAAATGGTTTTCTGTTTGTTTGAAAGAAGATTATCTTTTGTTGAAAACTCTGCACGAAAACTCTCGTATAAATTACTCGTTTTATAAATTGCAGGGATGGGCTTGCCAGGACCGTCAGGTATGCACCAGGTGGCAAATCAGGATCCTAATTATGGTAAGTACTAAATGGTACAAAATCAACGATTCGATCTCACCTTTTTAAACGTTCTCGAAGCCCAGACTAGTATCCTTCCGTCGTTTCCTAAGAT
Source organism: Formica exsecta (assembly GCF_003651465.1). Taxonomy (NCBI): domain Eukaryota; kingdom Metazoa; phylum Arthropoda; class Insecta; order Hymenoptera; family Formicidae; genus Formica; species Formica exsecta. The sequence continues at coordinate 78,046 of NW_021853185.1, read as the reverse complement.
TCTGGTCTCTTGTTGTTGCGTTGAATGCATGAAAACTCTCGTACCTCTCACAACCTTGCATCCCCTGCCAGCCACCCCTCTTATCACACGGTAAGCAGGAGCGTATTACGGAGTCGCATTTCAATGGCTCTTCGACAATTTTCGTTACTGCGACATATGTTACTGTATCTGCAGGATATCTTATTCTATTTGCCAGAAAAAATGAGAACTCTTTTAATAATCACGCAATTATTTGTGAATTCGAAAACGATTTTTTACGTCGTATCTTTTTTTTTGGTTTTGTCTTCACGTCTGCGACGTGAAGCTTATTTTCGTGTGATTGTTGCCTTAAAAAATTAAGCAAATTTTGTAAAAATAATTTTTTACTTATTACATTAACAAAATCTTGTCATTATATTTTATATAAATTAAATTTAAATTTAAAATTGAAATTGTGATAATTTGTTTATCGAGTGATCTCACTCCCTCAGAGAAATTCAAATAAAAATCAGAAATAAAATCTGCGATATTGGAAGGCGATGACAAAGAAGAAGCAAACAGTAGGCCGCAGAGGAACACCAGAAATGATTACCGTATTAATTCGTATGAAGAATCGATTCTAGATTTAGGGAGAGGCTTGGGGGAGGGACCGAGCAAAAGTCATTGAGGGCAAGCTATATTTAAGACCTGGAAATGCACTTTCAGAAAAGAAAAGGTCGAAAAAGTGAATAAGATGGGCTGCGAAAAGCAAAAAAAGAGCGATTAAATAGTGTTTAAGGGATCGTACGAGGTTGGCTGAGGACTGACATTGGCTGGTGGTTCCAGGGCGGTGGCAGCCCTCTGGAGGAGATGGTTCAAGCTCGAGTTCCGGTTGGCTGCCGGGTACGTCCTCCACGAGGAACGAGCACGCCGGGTCTGGAACCTACCAGAGTGGCGGGGGTCACAACTCGAAAGGGCAGGATTTCTCGGCCCTACTTCAGCATCATCATCAGCAGCATCATCATCACCATGCCACCAGCCAACAGTCGTCGCAGCAACACACCCTTAATACCCTCAACTCCCTCAACAGCCTGAACACTGAGCAACTCACGATGATGCATCAAAAGCTGCAGAATAATCTTCAAAATCTTCAGCAAAACACTGCTGCCAAGGGCGACCAGCTGAATCTGATGCTGCAGTCTTGCGCAAAGGACAAGATTGAGAGTATTGCGATGCTGCATCAGCAAACTCAGAGGCGGTACCATCAACAGCAGATGGATAACGTTAATCACAACGGTAAACCCAAGTGTCCCGAATGCGGCAAGATATATTCAAATAATTCCAATTTGAAGCAACACATTGTCAACGTTCACACCGTGCAGACCGAATATATCTCGTGTCATGTGTGCAGCAAGCAATTCAAGACCAAGCAGTATCTACAGATTCACTTGCTTTCCATGCACGGTATTAGAAAGCGAAAGAGTTATCCCCTGTATCAGATGCAGATGCAAACTCAACAGCAACCTGCTTTGCAGCCTTCTTCGCAAGTTTCCGCGGGCCAACAACAACAATATTCCGCGTCGGAAAGATGGTCCGAAGACAAACAGTAATTTGGAAATAGCCCAGAGTAAAGAAACCGATTATAATTTATGCATGTATGCAAAGAATCCTGAAGAGACTTTTTGACGCCAAGGCCCTTTGGATGATTTGTGATAAACGCAGACATTGATAAAGACAAAGCTATTAGGTGATTCTCGTGAGACTGACAATTTTATAGTGACATATTTTATTATTATACTACGAAAGACTCGAATGTGGAAAATACATTACGTGTATCTCTGCACGTCACGGAGATGTGTGCTCGTGTTTTTTAGCGGAAGTGAGTTGATGATATATAATCGCAAATGTTAGTGTAATTACATATATATAGGTTTTCTCTGTGCGATGCGCTAGAGGATGGTGTATATATTCAACATAGGCTAAAATGTTATTTTAATAATGGAGCATCGAATGAAGTCAAAAGTACATGCAATTCAATAATTATATACGTAATATTTTATACTTTAATTTGAGACGATCTCATATAATTAGTTTGACTAACGAAGTCGAACTGTGACGAGGAGTTTTTTTCCGATCTTTATATTGTTATTTGAATTTTGATTATTTTTTTATGTATATATATATATGTGNATATAACTTTAAAGAAATAATAGAGATTTAAGTCAAGATATAAGAAAGTTTGCAAGTTTTTCTTGTAAGTTTAATTATACTGAAGTTTAATTATATTGAAGAAATTTAATAAAAATTGATACTTAATATACTTTTATAAGATTAATGAAAATTTTTGAGTTTTATTATTTGCGATCACGAACAAATTTGATTTATTACAAATACATTAGTTATGTTTTTTATAGGTTATAATATCTTTGGAGCATAAGTAATATCTTTAAAGTTCATTGCATAATTAGAAGAACTTAATTATAAAAATTGCAAATTTATATTTATAATTTTGCATCTTAGTTTGAGGCATTAATTATTAATATGTAGCACTTTGGACGACTTTATTATATAATCCGCCTCCCTCTCAGCGCATCGGCGGTACTTAAGTTTGAGATTGAGTGCGCGTCGAAAAGACCGCGCCCTAAACGATCGAAGTTCACTCGCAAATATCCGTTCTTTTAGAGCTTGGATAAGAATGCGGAGGTGTCGATAGATAGGTGTTGGCAAAAGAGGGTGCTGGTACACGAGAATTGGCCGACCTATTTTCGTCCCATACCGCAGTGCGCAGTTCACCCTTCGCGATGACGATAAGCAAGCCTCCTTCATTGGTTGGGAAAGGAAGAACGGGGATGTACATGGATAAAACTACTAGAAAAAGTTACTCACAGATTCGAAAAATCTATCTTCATATTTTATGGAATTCGTTGCATTATAATTAGCATGTATTAAGTAAAGTGGTATGACCAGCCTAGTTTCTTGAAAAATAGGCTTGTGTCGTGAAGCCATTCTTTTAGAGTGTATTCATTCTTTGTAGAACCGGTTTTATGGAAGAGCTAGAATGTGAAGGATTACGTAGAAATGAGTGGAAAAGTCTGATATATGAACTCCCTCAAAGAATGCGATTAATTTTATCTTGCTCGTACATTGCTTTTTTCCTGCGAAGAAAATTTTTTGAAAATCCTGTGAAGAAGTCTTTTAAACTTTTATATATAAAGCATATATTGATGAGGCTTGACGAAAATTCCAACAGGAATTTTTATAAAAAAGCCAATCTCACCATAAAAACACGTACTAAAAAGTACATAAACAGAATTTTTTGAAAAAAAGTTTATCAGTTTTTAAAAATTATGAGATTTTTATATTTAAGCATAAAAATAAAACTTGCTGAGCTATTTTGCATGCCTATCGGAAAAGGGAGTAGATTACTGCAATCTCATGATAGCAATCTATCATAATTGGCATGACTGATATATGTAAGTATACCTATAGACACATACATCATGATGCTCGCATGATTAATTATTAGATTTTTTCCGTTTATTACTGATGCTATCTCAATTTATCTTATAGAGAAAAACAAACAAATAATAGAGTACATTGTAATTTCTTTAAAAAACAAAAAAAACGAAGAGTTTCGTAAAAAATCCGGAATCAATCGGCGCAGCATCTCACCTCGCGATGTGAATCGGGAACATGCACATGTATGTGTGTCACGCATGCTATCGTCCGCAATATTACGAGGGACAAAGAGATAGGGTACGTCGTATTGATCTCGAGGATTCAACAAACAGCACCTAGTACCTCCCGCTCGTTCCTCTCTAACTCTATCTTGCTTCTCCACCCAGTGCCAGTCCCGCTTCTCACCCTTCCGTTTTCTCTTTCCTTCGTCGATATCTCTCCCTGTCTCTCATCGTGTTCCATACCATTCGATTTGCCCTCCCGTATATAGGGGTTTGATGAGGGCAAGCAACCCTGCTCGGACGATAATCGCAATTCCATTGTCGGGCTTTCGATCGCCGTCGGTCTCATTTTGACGATACTTCGCGTAAAGATTCGTCTCCTTTCGTACTTTCGATACGACAGGAGATGAGGCCGACGAATCGTATCACAAAACGATATCTAGAAAAATAAATTGCGTCCGCGAGATCCAATTCATTTTATTATCATTTTGGATCTTATGATCAACGCGTAGTACTAGAAAAAAATACAACAATAACGACGATTATAATAATAATAATAGCATTTTATAAATTTTCTAGATTTTGCTATTAAGAGATAAAATATCAGTTTATTTTTTGATATGGCTGAGAAAAAATAGGAGGTATTAAATTTTTGCATACTTTAAAGATCAAAACAATACACATATATATCATCTTGCTTTATTAATTAAACTTTTAGTAATGATTATTTTTACGCGTGTTATAGAAAAGACTCTTGCATTTTACGTCAGAAAAGATAATGTATTAACTTATAAACTCTCCGTAAATTAATCCAAAATTTTAGTTAACTCTATTAAACAGCATTTTAGTTTCCAAATCAATTCACGCAGCAGTTAAACGGCTTCCTAGAAGACACTAACGGTGGAAATTTACGTGGAGTGTGATTTAGTCGTTCGTGAAAAGTAAGGGATTCCGAAGGGAATATTAATTTAACTAGCAAAGCCATTTCAACCCATCGATCCAGCGACGCTTGTTAACAGCCGCGAGTGCCGGTCTCGGACTAGCAGATTGCCGATTTCCGCGCAGACGGGCGACCGAACGAGCGAGCGAGCTTGCGAGCAAGCAAGAGGAAGTTTACCAAGACACGCGATGGTCGGGTCTATGACCATCGACCACGCGATGCCACAGTTGCGTTCACCCTCGTTGCGAATCCCTGACAAAACAAACCCTGTCTGCTTATCCAATTCCGCGGTGTTTCCACGAATTTCTTCCATCTCGTGCCTTGTGCCAACCCCTGACACAACGCAACCCCCGCAAATGGAGGAAAAGCTTCGCATTTGTTCCCGGCAACCCTTGGCTCACCTTGTCCCTTCCCGTCTTCTCATCCACGCGCGTTCTTCTTACTTTAACTCCCTCTCTTTCCCCTCCACCGTTTTGTCGCGTTTTTTTATTTCGTACTGTCGGCATAAAGTTTCATCGCTTACATGTGCAGCTTTGCTCTAAAAGCACTCATCTCGCACTCCATTCGACGTGGACGTTCCCGGGGATACGATCAACTTCCGTTTTTGGGTATGCGATAATCGAAAGCATTCTGCAGAGCATTTTTTTTAGTTTTATATTTTGTCTCTCTTTTATATATGTTATCTTATTTTTTTACATTTATTTTTTTATTAGAAGATACTAAATCTCCATATTCTGTCTACAGAAATTTCTATTTTTTGTTTGTCTTTTATTTTTGTTTGTTTTTTGCTCAGTACTCTAAAGGGTTTAAGTTTTTTATTTCAAGGAGAGAGTTGAATTAACAATAAGATAACTTCTGTCAACGACTTCTATCATAGCTTCTTCCAATCTTTACAACACACTTTCTTAATTAAGAAAATATTTGACACAATTAATTAAAGAAAAGTAAAATGTATATAAATAGAAAAAATAAATTTATTTATTTATTTATTAAAAAGCAAAATAAATTTATTTATCTATTTTAGTGAGAAATTTTTGTTGAGATTTACTCTAAAGCTATAGAGAAGATATAGATGTATTTATGACTGCAGTATGAGTTTCGATCAAATTGCAATCCTTCCAAGCCAATGGCCTGTGAGAAAATCGTTGGTTGTGAAATCATTTATAATGCACAATTCCAGGGACATTAAATCGGTTTTGTGGTAAAATTGATGAAAAAAGAAAAGATCTATTTATCTGAAAATCCAGCGTTAAAATCAAAATTATAAATTTTTCATATGTTCTACACATACTTAATTTTTTGAATAAATTTTATTTAGACTAGATTTTTCTCGATATATTTTCTCCTATTTATTATTTCAATTTTTGTGTATATCAATTGTATATAATTAACATTCTATTATATAATGATATCAATTGATATCAAAATTTTATAAAAGTTTAGTGCATTTATTAAAAAGATAGCTTAGCTAAATATCTATGACATAATTATATTTCTAAAAACATTGAATTAAAAATTTAAAAGAATTTACTTTGACGATCGACCTGAAAGTCCTACAAACATATGTTCTTGGGTTGGCAGTGACATTTGAGACAATTACGCGTATCATTCCGGCCACCGAAATTACGTGTCAGTGTGACTTATGTTCTTTTTGCGTCGGTCTTTATCTCGATCTCTCGAGCTGGATTCCAGCAGACTACTACGGATCCGTGTTTTCTACTGCAAGATCGATTCTCGATCGCGCACTCTCGGCAGATTAGAGTCATCTATCACTCGGATCCGATTCGGATAACTTTGTTTGGACCGAGCCTGGTCAGATTCTTATCAGTGTCGGCGAGCTTCCCCGCCGTTCCTCTTTCCTTTCAAAAGCTCTAGTGATTTTGCCAGCATTTTACCACTGTTGCTCGATATTCTGCGCGATATTTTTTGATATGTATGACGTGAAAAAGAGAAGGATTTCGATGTGGATCTCAATGTGACGGAGGCACATAGGGATTACGCACCCAGGGTTGCTCACGCCCGGAAATCTTGACAGTACTGTGCATGTATGAGTGCGCGCACGTGCGGAACATTCGTATGGCATGTGGATGGAGAGATGTAGGGAGAAAAGATTCTTCTTCGTTTTATTCTCTCTTAATCTTTGCTGACCGCCCACATGTCCGTTTGAATCTTTACTTTTTCGAATATTTGGATATGAAAAGAGAGAGAAAAAAAAAACATTCGATTATACCTTAAATTTCATCAAAGTAAAGATCGGGAGAAGATATCGAAAAACATTGTTTTTTTCAAAATAATAAATTTTGATACAATAGAATAAATGAAGCTTTGACGCAATATTAAAACACAGACAAAAATATTTATATTAGTATGCATTCTATTATTTATTTTATTTATATTTTACTTTTCTTAAATTAATTGTGTCAATTATTTTCTTAATTAAGGGTGTGTGTTATAAAGATTAAGAGGAGCTATGATAATGATTGTTGGGGTTATTTTATTGTTAATTCAACTGTTTGAAGCAAAAATAGCAGTTGAAAAATAAAGATCGGGAGAAAGAAAGGATCTGAAGAGGTGGGGTTGGTTACACAATAGCCTATTTTGGGAGTGGCGATGCCATCAGGTATATTCTAGGGGTTAGAGACAGATACGGGATGTAGGTGGTCTACACGAGATCTAAACGAAGGCGGAAAACATTGCCGGGAGGATAAAAATGAGGTTCCTGCGCGATAAGCAGAGCAATGAGACAAATGCATGGTGTTACGTCGAACTGTTCTTGTATCTCCCTTCTTTGACACTGTACTATCGTTCTTTTTATCTGTCTGTCCTTTGATATCCTTCCTTCATGCGACCTTATTCCGTCGCCCTTATTTTCTCTCTTGCCTTACTAATGTCTCGGACATCCCTTTTCTCCGCCTTCGTAAGATCCACATGCTGCCGCGAGCGCGCGAGTGCTATGAGGGGTAACTTGGATAGCTTGAAGGACGGTTCGTCCCTATATTATTGCGTTTTCCAGACAAATGACAATTGCAATTCTTTTTTAGAACCTATCATGTTATTTTTTGTGATATCCTTTTGAGAATGGCCGATTATGTGTAATTGATCTAAAAAGTATAATTCTGTTATGATTCTTCCTCCAAAGTATCCGCACAATATAGAAAAATATTGCCGAGAAATCGCACAATGATATAAAATATGTTTGAACATTGCGATAATTTATTTTATTTTATAAAAATTTAATTTGATTTATTTATCTATTTTTTTATTGATACGATGGGTCGGACCCTTTCAAAGTTCAGTGATCTGGAAAACATGAGGGTAAATAACATGCTATACCTTGTTAAGGATCATAGATTAGGGCTGCTTTCTTAACCTTAAGCAACCAGCGGGAAGTCATAGAAGAATGTTTTTAATTTAAATGACATTGGGAGTCATCCTGTGCTTTTCTATTATTAGTATTACTATTGACAAATAGCATTGGCATTTAATTTTTTATATTTTTCAGTTTGCGTAATAAAGTTTCAGAATTGCGTTAGTTCGATAAGCCGACAAAGAAAACAAACAATAGAGAAAGTGGTATGCGCTTGGTTTCCCGTCGCGTATGAAATTGTTATTCGAATATTCTGTTTCGGCTCTATTGATTCTTGTCAATGAGAGAGAAACAAAAATGCATTTCATGTGCACTGCAATAGCATAGTAAACGTGGGACGGTCAGTCGGAAAAAAAAATTATCTACAAAATTCACTTAACGCAATAAAAACGGCGGACATCAAAGATGAAATATCATAAACAATGAAAAGTTAAAATATGCTTTTATCTGGAAAAAGCACGAGCTCTTAAACAAATTGATAATAAATGAATATTTGTGCGTCGAAAAAATAAACTCTACTACACGCGCGCGCGATAATTAAGAGGAATTAATCGCATTACAATTATGATGTGCGTGAATGTACTTCCCCAATTTTTTTGTACAATCAAAAATTTAAATGGTAGAAAAAATGAAATGATTAATATGCCTAATAAGATATTAAATGGAACATTTAATGCAAAGTATTCAATATATTAGCTTTTCTATACATCATTATTATACTATCGTAGATTTGGATTCGGCAAATATAATTATCACAAAATTGTGTAACGCAAAATTATATTTAATCTGCTAATAATATGAGATTAATCTTTCCATTTAAGATGTAAAAATTATGGCCGATTGTGTTGATCGAAACTACCCTGCTCATGATATTTGCTAACTTTTGCGGAGAAAACAAAAAAACGGGGTTTGTGAACGTCGAAGCTAGCAATTTGTTCATTTTCTGATGTCGGTAGTGCTGCCGGAATTCAATCAAACTTGCAAAGCTTTCAAACACTCGATCCCGGATTACTCGCGAGTAAATAGCGGCCGCAGAGCTTTCAGCGCGACGCTTGGACGTCGATAAGAAGACACCGAGGAAGAAGTCGCGGGTACTTGTTCGATGCGTACTTGTTTGTATCCCGCTTCTGGGGTATACTCTCTTACGGAAGAGAGTTTGCGGAGAGTAAATTAGCGGACAGAGAGGGGGAGGGGAGGGGGAATGGGACGGAGTGACGCGGACTGAGGGTGGAGTACTGTAGAAAATCAATGTGATCATAGAGGAAAGACGGGGTGGGAGAAAGAGATAGATAGGAACCGAAGACAAGGAACCTTTATGTAGGGTCACGTCTTTAATATAACTCGCGTGGGTGACGGTGTGGCTGCGGCGGGCGTAATCAATCTTCACAACCGTGTTGCGCCGTACGAATGCTGCATTCGTGAGAAACGAGCGACACTAGTTTCATCAAGAGTAATCGCGGAGCTGTACATTGACAAAACTTCGAAGATGTGCTTTAACAATAGTCACTTTTCGGTAAAAATTGACAAAAGTTTACAGAGCACGAATCATTTTTCTTTTGATTATGTCATAGAGAGTACAGAGTATATTCTTAACAAGTAATACACGTTTCGAATTTTTGTGGAGGTCTCTTTTGGTTCCTGAGATATACGACTTTAAAATATTGTAAAAATAAAGTTTCGATATACGTTTGGAAGAAAATCTTGTTTAACCCTTGCAGGGTAAATTGTTTTAAAAGTTTTAAGAACTATAAATTACTCTTTACTTTTATATATATCATAGATATAAATGTACATGTGATACATGTCTGTATATGTCTGTACACTAACAAACCTTTTGAATTTTTTTATTTATTGCATGTTTTTTGCTGTATTTATTACCTAAAAGTCTTTTTTCCCCTGTTTTCTTTTCTATAATACACGTTCTTGGTGAATTATATGCTGAAACTTATAAGAAATCGCCATTCAGAATTTGTCCAGTAAACTTTTCCTCTTCTTAACAACGTGCTGGTGACTCAAGATCTTTAAATTCTTAGAAATTGGGTATACCATTCAGACTCCCCGTGAATTCAAGTATTATTGTCATTAAATTTCATTGATGTTTGAAATCCATGACTCATTTTCAGGTACTTTTCTTGTCTTGTATTTTCCTTTGTATTCTTAGAAAATTAAATCTATATTAATATATACACGGAAAGGTATGTCTGTGGCAGCCCGTGACATAGACTTTAATTGAAGCAACAGCATTTTTTTTCCGTGTAGAGTATATGAATATATATTCATATACTCTGTATATATTTTATATTTTTGTAATAAAACAACAGAATATATATTCCATTGTAACGTATAAATTCATTGCCTTTTTTCAAAAATTTTTCCAAAAAACAATTTAGATTATCAATAATATTAGTAAATGACGTACTTGTCGATCGAGAGAGGCATTTTATGAAAAAGCGAGACAAAATCCGCGTGAAAGAGCGAGGAGAAAAAAAGGGAAGAAAAAAAGGACAAAGACGCAAAATGAGAGATAGAGTAAACGGAGGCAGAGAGGATACATAGCGGGGTGCGAGAGAGGGAGTGACAGAGAAAAACATAGAGGCCGCGCTTTCCCCGAGGGTCCTGGGATCGATTCCTGTGCAATTTCCCGCACATGTTCGCATTGATCTGCCCTCACTTGCCCCCGGTACCCACTCCTTGCCGCCACTCAACCACCACTACCATCTCCGCCGCTGCCGCCGCCACTACCACCACCATCACTACCACCACTACCGTCACCACCACCAACCACCCTAAGCTTCTTCGCTGATACCTCCGATCGTCCAAACGCCTACCCCTAACTCTCGTCTTCACCCTTCGTTGCTCCCTTCGCGGACCAAAGTCATTTCAACTACGTCAATTCACCTTCTACTTTTTTTTTTTCTTAACGTGTCTGTGTCTCACGCATCCGCGGCTTAACGCACGCATGTCACGCGCCCCACAGATATCACTTCCTTTGGTAGTCGCCGATACTGCTCGAGTTTTTTTTTTTAGTTTGACCAAGCAATCGTATTTATGGGCATACACAATTTCTACAAAATGATTAATGCACATATTGGATAACCTTCTCTTGCGGATATCTTTTTCCCTTTGCATTAAGGTAATAACCAAGACTGTCTCTTGAATCTTGCATTCTGAAAATAGTTTTATTTATTTTGGTTTTTTTTTGCGTGCTCCAAGATTAATTTCTTATAAACTTCTTGAGATAGAGAGAGAGGAAATTTTTATTTTATGCATTTTTCGATACAATCCGTTTTCCTTCGAAGCTTTTATGAGGTTCTGTTGTCCCACGTGATTCTGGCAATCTCCTCAGGCGAAATTCACTCCAAATACGAAAATCCACCCTTTATTTTCTTCTAACGTGCCTGGAACGCGCGCACTCACGTCTTAACACACGCGCGTCACGCACAACGATATTCATCCCCTTCAATGTCTTCCAATACTTTTTCTTATCCTTTCTCCGTACCTCTTATATCCGTACGATTCCATATCACGTATCCGTGCCAATCTTCTATTATCTAATATATCTTTTTCCTGACAGATACTTTTGAAAATATATATTGTATATTACTAGATATAATAATATTTATAGCTATTTTATACACATATATTTTTATATATTGTAAATACATTTTATCTTTTACGTCTTTGAATGAAACTCTCTAAAAAATATTTAAAATCTTATTAAAATATTTGTTATTCAACTTATAGGTATCTTGGAGTATAAAATTAAAACTTATTTTAAGTCTGCAAACTTAATATTACAAATTTATGTAATGCAATATAACTAGAAATTTTTATTTATTTCTGTTCAACCTTAAAATTATTAATTCGGGAAAACATCTTTTTTTTGCTACGAAATGAAAAACAAGTTTTTGTTTCGGATATCTTTATCGTAATCTTCTTGTCTGCTACGTTTCTCCCGTTTTACGTTTATATACATAGTTATATATTTTTCGTTCTTACTGCCATTGCCAAGCAATCTCAGTTTCATCCAGGCGGCTCCGGCCATCCCGTCGCTTCATTCCAACCCTCGCGTTTGCAAATCCAACCCACTAGGACGAAAGTCGTTTCAACTATACGTTTCTTCTTCCTTTCCACCTAAACATGCTTTCTCATGTCACGTACGATGCACGATGCGTCATATCCTGGTGGTTGGGAAAAACTTTGAACGAAGGACATGGTTTTTCAATTCGAAAACTCATCCTATTCTGTCTCGTTTTATGAACTTCTTCTCTAGAAAAAACTTTAAAAGGCATCATCTAATCGTTTTTTCGTGTCCTTTTGTCGAAACTTTTTGAAGTGAAATAAAAAATCAATCTTATAGAAAATAATATTATGAAAAATTTTTTAAGAAAAAGATTTTAATAATTTTTACTATAACACTATGTCTTATATAATTTTTCAATATATATATATATATATATATATATATATATATATATAATCCGCGGAAATTAATGTAATTTAAAATTAAATTAAATCAAATAATAACTTTTGATCAATAAAAGATAATTAAATATAAATTAATCTGAAAAGATGATAAATCGAAAAATTGCTACTAGTCGCAATACTCAAAATTAATAAATTTAATTAAAATACGCAAACATTTAAATTTTTCTCATTTTGTTTTTAATGTATTCTGAAAGGCTGAATTTTTTTCTAATTAAACTTGAATGCCAAGAGATGATATAGAAATGCCAAGGTCAGAGATTCACATGCCTCGATCAATTATTTACAAAAGCGATGTAGAGTTCATGCAATGTGAAACGTTACGCCCTTTACATCCCCGTTCTGCACGCGAGCGAATGAGTGAAAGTTGAATAAAAGTACTCTCATCGCAATGCGCGTGGTATACTTTTTTAACCCCGAAGGAATAAAAAAAAACTTGAATCGCGCGTTGAAGAGCGCGAGTCTGTAGGTAACCCACGTCAGCTTTCTAAATTAAACTTTTCTACCCCTTTGGACTTCTTCCTTCCTATTCGACGATTGCAATATATCAAATGCCTGTCATAAATCTAAAACTTGAATTGTGCCGAATGCTGATGTAACTGATCGTTAACAAAACTGGTGTTGGAAGCCAAGTATGATCATAGTTCTAGGAGAGAGATAATAGAACAATAAAAATTTTCTATATTGACGGGCATCATAAAAACATTATGAAAAAGTTTTTATGAATATTATCAATTTCGAAAAATTAATGATAAATAATAAATATGTTTTATTTCTGTTTCAATTCATAAAAAATTATTTATAGTTCAAAAAAGAAGAGCATTTAATTAAAATTTAAAGCTCTGGAAAATTCAATGTACGAAGTATCAAGATTTAAACTCCATTTCTGATTAATTCCCGCGGGATGCCGTGGAAAACTTGGCTGATGATTGTCTCGCACTTTGCCGCCACAACATTAAATCGGATTTTGTAGTAGCACATCAAGGTTCGTTTCTCATTTCGGTAATATTTCCAGGAATAGAAATTGCACTGCCATATATCGATCCTCGTCTATAT
>NW_021853185.1:56942-64503 GCF_003651465.1 Formica exsecta | reverse complement strand
ACGCTATCTAATATATAAACTTATGTATTATGTACAATAAGTTAGACATTTAAATAGAAGAAAATGCTTAACCTAAACGAATAGAGGCACAAGTTACTTGAATTATATATATATATATATATATATCTTTCTCCTCCCTCAACGGGATCGACGTTTTCGGGTTGCTCGCCCCTGCGGTAACGCGAGGCAGACGCGGAAGGACTTTCCCGGAAACCCGAAGACATCGATCTTCGGGCTCCCTTCGGCCAATCAGCGTGCTGACTGCTCCTCGAGAAGCAGGTCCTCGTTAATGCAGCGCAATTCGTCGGAGCGACGCCGCTAATGGACTCGCGCAATCATCCTGGCTTGCTACCGAATCTCCCTCCCTGTCGACAACACTGGTGTGTCCACCCTATATATCTTCCTTCTACTTAAAGTTCTTCGCAAAAATCTCATGACGTTTACCTAAAGTTCTCGCTGTATTATCTTNCCCTCGTGAATTTTCTTAATGGACTATCTTTAGTTCATTTTCCTATGCGCTCTTGTTATGATATACAGTGTAAAGCAGTGAAAATTTCAGTTAGTCTTGATCAAATAACGTATTTTGCTTATGCTAATTAGACAAGTAACAGAATTTATGCTGTTGGAATTTTTGTATAAGATCTTAAATTATTTAATGCTATGCTTTTAGAAGAAAATTTGTATGTTATTATAAATCTAATTAAGTATAGTATAATTTATAATTTTCTGGATTATATTAGAATAATTTGGATAAAATTACAGTTTGCGTTAAATAATATAAGATTTTATAATGACGCAAGCTGAAATTTTGAGGGTACTTGTAACAAATCGATATTGAATTATTTTAGAACAGCTGCTCTTTTTTGACATTTCATCATAACGAAAATATATTGGGTCCTAATTTTATCTCTTTCCCGTAAGATCTTTTTACTTTATATCATTAAATCCTACCGATTTAGAGACGTACATTCATATATCTTTTCTTTTAATAAAATTAAAATATTATCTTCCATTTTACTCGCTTTGAGATCAAGTTAAGCAGAGAAGAAGTAAATTTTTATTTTTTTAGCTTTCTCGCAGAACTTTTTACATTTTCTCGAGAGGTAATTTCATTTTAGAAGAAGAATTTCTTATAAAAGAAATCACCTCCTTCGTTTATCTTCTCTAAATCTCTTAGCATTTTTCCCTATTTCCCAGATCTTTTATCATGCCGACTATTCTTCTTCTGTTCTTTTCCAATTTTCTCTCTTACTTCCTTCGCCTATTCCTTATTTTGTCTTCCCGCTCATCGCTCTTTTTCGCATCCCACACACCCATCTTTCTATCATTCTCTTCCATCTGATCGGTTTAGAGGTTGGCTGTAATCAGATGAATACACCTCTTACCCCAATCGATCGAATTTGAACTTTCAAGATTTCTCGATTAATCACTGTCTTACCGGAATGTATTTCACGCCTAAAAAATAATTGCAAATGCAATAAACAATAATATTTTGAATCTAATATAAGAGATATGATTTTAATAATTGGAAATTAGCAAACAATTAAGTTGATTATTTGGCAATATTTGCTCAAACAAAAGTTTTGACTTTTATCAGCTTTACAACTTGCAAAATATTATGAAAATTTATTATAGATTAACAATTAAATAAATTAAATTGGACAGTATTTAGAATTTAATTAAATTCTGGGCATTTTTGACGAAAAAATTAAATAATAAAAAAATAAGGGATCTTTTTATTTATTATGAATGCACGCGGAATTTGAAAATCGGATGATAAAAGATGAAAATGAGAAGAGAAAAGAACACATCGTAACCTTAATGTTCTAGAAGCGATGTGACCTTAATTCCATTCGAATTCTGGTGTAGCCCAATTGATACATAAATCATCGCGGAATACGGTTTCCCATGGTTCGCGTTATATATATGCGGCTCTGTAATTCTAATAAATTGGTTTGTCATCTACCATAAATCAGAAAGCAGTCTACGTACTGCGCTCTTCTTTTCTACATGTTGTTCATGCCGACAAAACTCAATTTCAAGAATAGAAAATGCTATAGTCATAAAAAATATCGTTGATCAAATTTTGGTTCGAAGTTATTTTTGCCAGTGTATAAAAAAAATATTTTTCTTCTATATTGGAAAAATGTTTTAATATAAAAATAATATTTTATCTTTGTCGGTGAAGAGAGGAGTACGCTATGACATTTGTTGCCTTTCTCGGTCGTTATAAATTAAAAAAAAATATTTATAAAGCATGTCGACCCTTTGCGCTATCAACTATTCTTAGAAATATAAAACAGATTTTATTTTAGCAAAAAAATAATGATTTCTTATCATACAATATTTAAAACATTAGGATTTTTTTTAAATGAGATATTTGCGATATATATGATAATCACAAAAGGTGAAATCTTTACGAATATCCACTGCAGCTGTGGATCTACATATCTTTCCCTTTTACGTAATGAGACGTACACGAAAGTGGGAGAGGCCTTATGCTTAGAGATTCGTAGGAAAGATAGTCGTAACGAGGCGTAGAGAGTGGATCAATACGAGGGTTCTTACGTAGTTCGCTTACTCTTGCTCTGTCTCTCTCCACACTTAACTTTTCTGCTCTTCCTTATCTCTTTCTTCCGTCCGGATCCTCCATTTCTCTGCTTCATCTTCTCAACTCTCTGTCTCTCCCCTTTTTTGCTAATCCGTCTTTCTCTCCTCCACTTTCCTCTCTCTTTCTTTTTCTATCTTTCTCTATCTCTCTCGGTCTCTCTCTTTGAGAACTCGATGTGCACAAAGACGAAGGCGGATGACGATGCTTGTCGATAGATTGAGTACGGTGATCTTCCGTTTACTCCCCGAATTTCCCACCCTATTTGGGAGACGTGAAAGAAGCGCGTCGCAGCGGCGGCAGCTATTCCGAAATGCGAGAATAATATTGCATGTTGCGAAACTGCGTTATGGCGCCGGATATACGTTCAATTACGTCGTATTATGAGCATGATGCCGAAATTAAGAGAGATAAACGAACAACAAATACGGAAACGTCTTGCGACTCATTTAGTCTAGGCCGTCAAATTACATTTTGGATAAGAAACAACATCAACAACTACAACAACATCAACAACACACTAAAAATCCTACAACCGGGCATGCCCTGAGAGTACGAGAGTAGTACGCGTGCGAATATGCCTACGCTAAGTAAGGAGTGAGTGAATGAATGAATGAGAGAGAAAACAAGCATGTGTGCGTATGTGTGTAAAAGGAGACAGACGAATTGAGCGCGAAAGTGCGCTCGAGGGTGTGGAACGAATGAGAGAAAGAGAGAGAGAGAGAGAGAGAGAGAGAGGGAGAGAGGGAGAATAAAAAGACAGAGTATGATAGAGAAGGTGAGAGGCAGAAAAAGGAATCACGTGTGACTGGCCACATGTGCTCAGATACGAAGTGAATCAAAAGGAGCGAGAGCGACAGAAAGAAAGAATGAAAGGTTTAACGTGTGTAGCTATGTACACTTGTGTGAATGTATACTACGTACGTGACTTTGCGTGTATGACAGAGAAAGAAAGCATGACCATGATACTGACAGAAGGAGAGAGAGGCAGAGAGTGTGAAAGAGGGAGTGCAAATGCTCGTGCAATAGTGAATGCTAGAGAAAGAGAGAAATAGAGAACGAGAGCAAAAGAGAGAGAGAAAAAGAAAGAGAGAGAGAGAGAAAGAAAGAGAGAGAGAGAGAGAGAGAAAGAGAGAAATAGAGAACGAGAGCAAAAGAGAGAAAGAGAGAAAGAAAGAGAGAGAGAGAAAGAAAGAGAGAGAGAGAGAGAAAGAAAGAGAGAGAGAGAGAGAGAGAGAGAGAAAGAGAGAGAGAAAAAGAGAGAGAGAAAGAAAGAAAGAAGATGCGAGAGGTACGAGAGAGTCGGCGTGAAAGAAAGAGCAAGGAAGGAAATAGTATCAACTGACGGGCACGTCCTGGTTGTAGGATCGGCGATGCCGAAGAGGGAAGAGGCCGCGATGACGGCTGCCGCCACCGATACTACACAGGCGGTGGAGAATTTTGCGAGGCTCTACACGGCACTGCGCCACGATGATGCTAGACCTCTATGCCGTTACTGCGGCCGTAGCTACTCGTCGCCGAGCAACCTACGGCAGCACGTGAAAAACGTCCACTCGAACTGGCCGCCGCCGGAGACGTGGCCGCAATGCAACGTATGCGGCAAGCGGTGCAAGACCAAACATTACCTGATCAATCATCAGCTGCAGGCGCACGGCATCCATCAGAGACCTAGCATGAACAATCCCGCCATTCAACAGCAGCAGCAACAACAGCATCAATCGCCGTCCTCGTTACCATGAGTACGTTCGGTGTCTACGGGTCGTCTGGAGACGCGTCGAGACACGATCAAGTTTTCGCCGCTTGCTGAGAGGCTTTAGTCAATATCACGCGGTCGGAAACGCGGGGGTTGCTACCCGCTCGATATGACTGTTTGAAAGTCGTGACGGGGATGCCCGTCGCCACCGCGGCTGCCGCCGTTGCGCCGGTTGCTTGTCCGAAATTTATTTAATCCGTTTGAGGCTTTGCTCGTGATGGAACATGAAGCTTTGTAGGTAATGGTGATCAATACAGAGCAGCAAGAAATATTTCCGAATACATTTCCAATACGCAGTCGTTTGGGTATTATCGAGGGTTAATGATTGATATCGCTTTCGCAGACACGCTGTAACATTCACGATGTGAAAATGCGGTGGTAGTTTTTGACGAATTTAACTTATGAAACAAATTTAAATTATGTTTCGTTAAAAGTAATGGAAATCTTTTTATTTTTATTTCTTTTATATATATAAATCGCATATAAATTTATAATTTATCAAACGTAACATGACGAATATAGCATAATATATTGTTTATTAACGTCATATGGCTAGATGTAATTCGATATTGATAACATTGCAATCGTAACAATATTTTTAAAATTTTCTGGAAAATGGGATATTAATAGGAATTGCGTGATGAAAGAAAATAAAACCAGCGCAAGGGATTTAAGCAACTCTGCATTAAATTATTTTCGACCGCGACAAATGAATTATCGTAATCGCCGAGCTGCATGTTTTGCATAAATCTTATGGGCGGCAAATATGAAATGCATACCCAAATGCAATGCAAAAATAATACTACGTAAATACTGATTTTTATATGACACGAGAAAAAATGATTGATTGTCTGATATTTTGACGTTACGCTCAAAAGCATGCGTTAAGTGTAATGAAATGTATACGATACGAGACCGAATGAGTATACGAAAGTTGATCGAATGCATAATTTTAAATAATTACATGAACGCATAATTATAATTAATAACGTGATAGGAGATTTATTAAAAACCTGGCATATACTCGATTGTTTGCGAATTTATCGACAAGCCTTGTTGGTAGGACCTTGAACACCTCCGCTACCATTCGCCGAAAATCCAGATACTCTTAGTATAAAAGATATTCAATCTGAAAAAAGTATCTTGATTTTCCCATTTAAAGAACATGATTAAATGGCAATGTTAATTGTTCATATTTTCTTGCACGATACAGACTCCTTCCAACCATATTTAAAATACTATTATATATCCTATAAGAAATTTTGACATGCGCGCGGTATATCGTATTTTTATTTTGGTAGAATTTTATTTAAATCGAGCTCATAATCCGATTATCCTAGCTGTGTGTCAACATCTGCTATGCTCTCAATTATTTGATATATATCCATTTGCTATAAATGTTTATTATTAATGAAAGTGTGAAAGATATAACATGTATATTTTAATGATTTTAATGCAACTGTTATGTTGAGCTGTTGAAGACTATTTCATATGAGATTATTTTAAATACATATAGTGGCAAGTTATCAAAAAAACATATATAAATCATAAGTATTAAAAAAAATAATACGTTTAATTAAAAAAAAAAAATTATTTCAATATTGTGATCAGTTTATATTAATTTTTCTGAAAACAAAATAATACAATAATTAGTTACGTTCAAAAAAACATACGCGCTTTAAACTAATTGTACAGATAGTCTTCACCCGCACCAATAACAATTAGCAATTGATTAATATCAAAGTAAGAGCGCGGTATAATTTCGCTGCGAGAAATATTCCTAGATGTTGAACATTGTTGGGTCGAGGTTGGGCGCGTAGCATTATCGTATATAGCTCGGGGTGGGATTATGGTGGTGGTGGCTGGTGGTAATGTTGGTGTGGTGGTGGTTGCAGATCACGGGCTTGATGAGGCAGAGGGTGCGGCTTACCACCACCACCACAGCCATCACCAGCAACATCATCGGCATCGCCATCATCATCCACTATCCGTCCCTCCTCCTCACCACCGTCATCAGGCGCCACTGGAAGACGACGCATCAATTAATCAATCTTCCACCACGGCCACCACGACGATCACGACTACCAGCAAATATCAGCGCGGCCAACCGGACTTCAGGCAACAGAGATTACTACGGGAGCATCATCGGCAGCATGGTTACAGATGTCCCCTTTGTTCCAGAACGTTCCACGACATCAGCGCGATGAGGGCGCATCTGGATCATCATTATCCCAGAGACTCGCCTACCTGTCCCGTTGCCTCCTGTGCCAAAACTTTTTCCCATCCCAACAGTGTTAGAAATCATATGCGACTGAAGCATCCTGTGCAGTGGGATCAGATTAAGACCTTGAGGTGGACCTACGTCTGATTAACAGACGAAGGTTGCTATAAGTATAATTATATGTCATAATTTTAATTTTTTGGAGGAGGCTTTTGCCAAAGACATTTTGCTTTTTGTTTTTAATGTAGCAGCTGCGTGGCGATAAATATCTAATTAGAATCGGAATAATCGAATCAAAGTTTGGAAAATTATTACATTTATATTTTATTGAAATTATTGTAATAAAAATGATTTAATTAAAATAACAAAATTTAATTTAAAATATTATTGTTCATATATAATCTAGTATTGCAAAAATTATTACTTGTACAATAAAATTAAATCACATAATAATTATATATGAGAAAATAATTTAAATTAACATAAAATTTAAATAAACATAATATACATTTAAATGTCAATCTACAATTATTTTTTATACACAAGAAAATTCAGACTTGTGCTCGTTTACTACTTTCGATAAGAACACATTCCAAATTAACATAAAATAGAACGTGTTATCGTCGCGCAAAAGCTATTTTGAATCATGAAAGTTGGAAGAGAGTCTGATCGACATATAGATCGGATACTTTATAATACTATGTACAGAGTATCGAGAGACATGAGCGAAACGAAAACGCGTTGATAAGAATGTGTGGAATTGCAAATTAGCTAAAAGTGAGTATAGCATAGTCTTTTCGCGTGATAAGAGATGCACAAAAGTGAAAATCGAACTATCTTCAGTGCTTTATCTCAAAACTGTCACATACGCACCCACCGTGAAATCTATCCCTGATGAAAAGCGCACACTGTACATATGCGAGAGATTATATCGACAAAAGAGAAAATCTATAAATATATAAAATGCTATTATATAGAG
>NW_021853185.1:55333-56927 GCF_003651465.1 Formica exsecta | reverse complement strand
TATATATATATATGTACACAGATACATAAGAGAGATATACATATATATATAGAATTGATTTTGTATAAAATGTATGAAGAACAGTATTTCCTCTAGAATTCGAAGCGTAGATCAGACCGTAGGATCAAGCGATACACATAAACACACAGCGAGGTTCGGTGTCAAGTGTACGCAGACACCGACATCGAGATGTAACGATTAGATATTATGTATCTAAAAGAGAAAACAATGTTCCTCTAAGCTGAGTAAGCCAGCCTTATGTTAAATAACGTAGTATTAAGAATGTAGAAACCGAATGCGAGAACGTATGCCGAAAAAGGCAGCGACAATCGCGCCGAAATCGAGCGGGTTCGATTGGCTCTAAAGATTTATTTGTTCCAGCGATGAAAAAAAAAAGCGTGGATAAAGTTCGATGTGAAATGTCAGAGAAAAAAAAAGAGAGAGAGAGAGAGATATGTTGGCGCATGTATTAGATCACAAAAAAATCGCGTGAAAATACACAGATCTATGTGAGCGGGTGAATCGCGAGTAAATACGTCGACTAGAAGGTCGTCCGACAACACGCCTTATTTTTCTACAGTCTTACGTTTTATCAGTATTCCCTAAATAAAAAAAGAGTTTCCCAGGAGACATTACGTTCGAGATCATGTATACTAGAATACGCCGCAAATAATTTGCGGCGTATTCTAGAACACAAAGAAGTATATATATATTATATCTGTGAATATATGTACGAGTTGTTAGTTGTGATCTCGAAAGGAAATGTCATTGAATACGAGGAATACTAGAATGTACTGTAGTTCGTACTCATGATGATAATTTTCGAAAACGACGTAGAGACGCATAAAGAATGCATTATATCGATATATATAGAACATCGGTGGGGCCGGATCTATAATAGGTGTCTTTAGCTTTTAGAACTATATCGATCAAAAATTTTAAGTCGTAAGCTTTAAGAGCTGGGATCTGGCCAGCTCGCTTAAAGCTTAGAGATCAGAGTTTTAAGCAGCGCGGGAAACATTTCTGGCCGGAAACTATGTCATATTTTAGGGCTTACTACACCTATTGTAGACCCAGGCTAAAGCATGATCGCGATTCTTTTTCGTTACGTATTATTTATTGTCAATTGTTATTATCATGACTGACAGCTCGTATGGTGAATAATGTATAGAATATTATATGCACTATTTTAGCAGGTATTAGCTTATACATATATATACATATAAGACATACGAAATGAAGTCTATATATTATTTAAGTAATGCTTTGTATAATAAAAAGTATTCACAGAAAAATCTAGAGTATTCTATTGTATGTTACAATCTTTTAGAATTTATTAATTAGCATTAACATTAATCTGACTAATGTTAATCAAGCTATAATACGGCTAATAGAGCTAATATATATAGGGCAAGTATATAATCCATTTTATATAGAGAATAAATGAACGTAAATAAAAATAAATGAACGATTTTGAATATAATTTACTACATTTTAATATTTAAAGGTTAAATTAAAAAAAGAAATTTGCAAACATGCTTTTCTATTTTTTAAAATAGTAAAATAAATAAGATTTTAATTTTTTAGTATATTA
>NW_021853185.1:50194-55251 GCF_003651465.1 Formica exsecta | reverse complement strand
ATATTATATATATAATAAAAACTCAAATAAAATTTTTTTCTAGATAATTAAAAAAGAAAATAATATAAAATAGTAAAATAAGTAAGATAGACTAAAGAGCCATACGTCGGATCTCCGTGCTAATACTTAAATTAAACACATTTCTTTCACATATTTATTTATCATTTATTTTCAGTCAGTCGACGAGGTGGTGTGGACCTGATACGAGTACGTGCCACGGATCCTAGACCTTGTCCGAAATGCGGAAAGATGTATCGCTCGGCACACACGTTGCGGACTCATTTGGAAGACAAGCACACGGTCTGTCCGGGTTATCGGTGCGTCCTATGCGGTACAGTAGCAAAATCTCGGAATTCCCTGCACTCACACATGTCGAGGCAACATCGTGGCATCAGCACGAAGGATCTTCCAGTCTTGCAGATGCCTAGTCAGTTCGATCCCGAATTGGCGTCCCGGCTGCTGGCGAAGGCTGGGGTCAAGGTGAGTCCGGCTGAGCTCCGTGCCCGGGCCAGTCCTACGGCGCCGAGAAGAAGTGACATGAGACTGGAACTACCTCGCGGAGGCGCTCCATCCGAGGCTGGCAGCAGCATCTGCGGCGGCGATGACCCCGAAGATCTCACTTTACCTCTCGCCTTCAAGCTCAACAGTCCGCCAATAAAACCCAACTCTATTGCCAGTGTGATTACCAGGGTAAGCGGTGGCAGTAACAGTAACAGCAACGGGAAGAATTCAACAACGACGGCGGCGATCGCCGCCAAATCTCTCGATACGATGCACGATAGTCGCGAGCCCAACATGGCGCCATTGCATTCGTCCAGTCAACATACGGGCCATAATACTAGCGCGATTGCTGGCTCGGCGCTTTTAAATACTTATTTACAGCTTATCGCGGAAAGCTCGGATCTATCGTCAATAGGATTGATTCCTACAGAGCATGCGATCCGTATGAGTCGCATGGCAAAAGAGCTCGGCTCCGCCAAGGCGCAGATGAGCGTCATAGAGGAGCACGGCGGTCGCAGCCTAGAAGATCCCTATCCTACAATTGGTAGAGAGGAACGAGGATCTGGAATTATTCACGAGGATAGAGACGAGACGATGCATGATAGACATGCCGGGCTCGCGGACGAGGGAGTGATGTCGGGAGGAGAGGACGAGGAGGAAGACGAGGAGTACAGCGAGAACGAGGAACCGGAAGTAATCAAATCTGAATAGTTTCTCGTTATCCGTTATAACCATGGTATAACTCAGGGCAATATCGGGGATATTACAAGTCGTTCGAGATGACTGTTCAGCCACGGCAGCGTGAACTGCCTGAACGCGATCTCGTTGCTGAGAAGAAGGGAAGTAGAAACGCGCGATAAAAGATCATTCATCGAATTCGATCGATGTTTTGTTTCTGTTTGTTATTATCGCGTGGAGAGAATCGCAAAAGTGTTTGCTTATATCGGATGCTTTTGCAGAATAACTGAAAAAGGAAGCATCTCGGTCATTTTGACGTCGATTTTATAGACGACGCGTGAACGAGGTTGCTAATCGTATCCGATTAGAATCATAAAGGCAAATACACGCATATGTACATGTATACATATGCACGCCGTTTATGTGCAAACATACATACATACACATACATATATATCCCACAAATATTCCAACCATCTACCTCAACGCATATGATAGGACGATAGATGATAGAGCAGGCAAAGATGAATCTCAGTAGAAAGAAAGGATATGAAGTAGGATCCATGCTAAACGACAATTGGAGGCAAGCTTTGATGCCATGCTTACAATTTAAATATCGAAATTGACGACGAAGCAACTGATTTGCTATTAATGCTGAATTATGCTGATTTTCAGAATGTTCAACTGGTTTAAAGTCTTTGGTTTCTGAAGCGTTAAGAACCAGAAGCGTTAAATGTTGTCTTCGTTCTTATGCGGAATTATTATTGAACAAATATGCAATTTTTTTAATTAATGCGTGCACGATTTAATATGTTCTGAAAAAACCACTGGTCTTTTACAAAGTTCAACTCATATGGCCCGTAATATTATTAGGAACAAAATATGAT
This sequence comes from Formica exsecta, assembly GCF_003651465.1. Lineage (NCBI taxonomy): Eukaryota > Metazoa > Arthropoda > Insecta > Hymenoptera > Formicidae > Formica > Formica exsecta. The sequence goes on along the minus strand of NW_021853185.1, from coordinate 53,185 downwards.
TATTAATATTAATATTTAGCGCAGATTGCGATTTCAATTCATCTTAAAAAATGCGACAAAGAAAGTGCGGTTTAAAAATCAGGTTATAAACAGTTTTAACATATATGGATAAACCCTTGGAATTTATAAGAGATTTAGAATAAGAAATTATAATAATTAGAAGGTCATTTTGCAAATTGGAAAAAATCTATATAAATCCACGACAAACACGTTGCCGGATAAAACTGAATAATACAATATTAAATATAATATTATTATTAATAAGTTTACTACATATAATAGTTCAAACCTCATGTGACATCAGTTGATGGCAGATTTTTGAGTTTATTCAACGACAGAAATTTAAATATCAAAATATATCAAGGCTATAATAATTTATAATTAAAAAATAATATGCTAATCAATCAGATTTTTTTCAAATTTGTGCATTTAATACGATACATTACATAATAGTAAACATGCTCAGAAATTTTTTTATTTTATTCTCGATTATTGATTTATAATTTCTAAATTATCTTGATATGTAGTATATCCCATATACAGAGTATCCCAAACACATTCGGCCAAACGTTAACACTATATTCTACACATAGATAAAAACAAAGAAAAGAAATTAAATAAACATAGGTCCTAAAACCAACCATTAACGAGTTATATCAATTTTATTATTTAAAATTATTTTCTAAAAATCATTTATGACATTTTTTTTACAAATGTTTGACATAGTAAATACGCGTAGATAGTGTCTAGTTGTACATATTAAAAGTAAAAAATATAATTTCAATGCAATCTCTTTATTAATAATCACTTTGAAATTCAAGAAATATAGAATATTATAAGCAAATTTCTTTAATTTCTTCTGTAGCGTGTTTAATATTTTGTAATGATAAAAAATTAACTGTTGTATGGAAGTTGTTTTCGCGGCATGTAGCGTACTATTGTTTACACGCAGTCGTCTTGTGTCATTCGCGCAGCGCCTTGTCATTCGCACGGCGAAGTTCGAGCGGGCAGGCAGACACGAACTGCTTCTTGTGTCGTCGCGTTGTGTTCTTCAAAAAAGATCACGAGAAGTAATATCGGAAGACATTAAATATGTACAGACAGAGGTATGTACAATTGAGTGATACAATGTAGTATACATATAAACGCGAATATATACGCGGCATGCATACAAACTGCGCAACTTCCTGCGAATTCGCAGACATTTCTAAATTTTTTTATATTTCCCTTAACTCAGAGCGATTTTGTTAGAACATTGTTGTGTATGCCTAATAAGTGAAAAAGTATTAGATTGGTGCTTTTTCAATGACAATTCTTACATTAAATATACAATCAGATATATTACTGATTTCTGATGCGTTTACATTCAAAGAAATAAATTTATAAATTTTACAAATTAAAAACTTACAAATTTCTTTTTCTATAATTTCAAAAAGTATATCTCTTCATTTTCTAGTACCTGTTTATTTAAATAATATATAATTAATTGTATGGTTTAATTTCCTTATGCTTGAAAAAGTAAAAAGAAATTAGTAAATCGTGTGACATGAAATATCCTTATAAATGCAGACGCACTAAACATCATTAATATACTCGGTTGAATATCAGATACATGCAGAGAATTATTGAAGAAAAAACGTGTTCTAACTTTATCGCTTTATCATATAGACTATAGGTCAAGTTGCTTAATATAACGCGTTTAAGATAACAATTAAATTCGATTAATTGCGATCGGCAATATTCCAAACTTATTTTCCGTTTTATAATGATTTAAAAAAAAAATGGAAACGATAATAATAATAACAGCAGTAGCCGTAAAAATAAGAAAGAGAAGATTAACAGAGCCAGATGCGGTTGATAATGCATATATTAATTAATTATCTTTGGAGAAGAAAAAGAAAATTAGGAAAATACGGAATTAATCTGTATTTAATTAATTCCCATTTTAAGTTTTCTGTGGATTGTCCCTTTTTCGCTCTATCATCTACTGTATTCAATACGCTGTTTGGGAAAGGTATTTTAGGGCTTGCCATGACATAGTACTTAAGTTCAAAATATTGACTGCTCCTGTTAACACCAGGAACAATTACAACGGTTAACGTACGTCAATATTAGAAATAACGTAGCCTTTGCGCGATCTTTGAAACCACAGTTGTACGAAAGACGGAGTAGACTAGTATCGGTGGCAAATCATGTGTGATGAGAAGCGATTAAATTTATTCCGCGGTCTCGCGACGAGAGGACACCACATTTAAGCATCTTGAATTTTTAACGTCTTTAGATGCTTTCTGCAAGTGGAAAAAAATGTTACAAAAATATTGCTACAAATGTTATTAATAATAATAATAATAATAATAACAGTAAAGGTAATATTAAAAAAAGAAACGATGAATAGAGCCAAATACGGTTGATAGTGCATATATTAATTACCTTTAGAAAAAAAAGAAGAATTAGGGAAACGTATTTGATTTGTCATTGTTTGCGCGCGTGTACAATGTTTTTTCTAATACGGCAAAAACTTTTATTTTCTCGAGACGTAGGAAAAAGTTAACGATCGGAAAACTTGCCTACGAACGCGCATATGCAACGCGGTAATTATTTGCAAAATCTTTCCTATTAATTACGTTCCTACTAATATACATAATAAGCTCTGATTCACGTCATAGACATTATAAGTTACATATATGATAGTAATAGTAGGTATATTATATTATAAGAGAAAGAGAGAGAGAGAGAGAAAGAAAGAAAGAAAAAAGAAGTGAAACTTAGCAATATGTGAAGATATGTAGCGCGAATTAAATACGACGGGGAAGTGTTGAAAAATAGGCGCCTTCCTTCTTTAGATAATACTACGTCTAAACTTTTTATCATCTTTGCGGCCAATTATTTGACCGATTGCTGGTTGAATATCTCAGTTCTTATATTGCGCACTGATGCACATTATTATAGCCGTTCTATACAAATTTATAACATTGTAGGTTTATATATATA
>NW_021853185.1:3483-38008 GCF_003651465.1 Formica exsecta | reverse complement strand
AATATAATATATTAATATATAATTGATTAAAGCAGTAATAAGATTTCACCGAAAATCTTCACTGATCACACTGATCAGTGAATATTTCACTAATTTTCAGTGAAAATTAACACCTTACTTCTCGGTTTTATGTTTTATTGATTACGACTACTAGAAAAATATTAATATATAATTGATTAAAGCAGTAATAAGATTTCACCGAAAATCAGTGAATATTTCACTGATCAGTGAATATTTCACTAATTTTCAGTGAAAATTAACACCTTACTTCTCGGTTTTATGTTTTATTGATTACGACAGTAGATTTTACTAGAAAATCAACCATTACCATTAACAGATTTTTTTCAATATTTCACTGTTTGCAGTGCCATATTTATAACTCAAATCGTTGCTTATTAGTGATAATGATTCCTTTGAGAAAATTTGTTTTCTGGCATAAATCAGACAATTGATTTCTGTAAGGTTTTCATGAAAAATCAGCTACTATCATTAACTGATTCTTCTCAATGAGTTCTCACTAAGAATATAAGCACTGTTTACAGTGCTATACTTATAACTGAAATTACTTCCGCGTTTTTTGGCACAAGCCATCAATAGTCGATTTCTGTAAGGATTTTGTGGAAAGAACAAAGATACTATACTGGAATGTTCTCTTATAGATGAAAGAAAACGAGAAAGAGGGAAAAATTATATTCGTTCCTGCAGGTCACAAGTTGATACACAATTAGCGTGATCCACCGTTTCAGGGTAAAAACTATAATTATATATATATATATATATATATATAAAATTATAAAACGTAAAAATACAACATCAAAATAAAACGTAAAAAACAAGCAAGTTGCGGTTGAACGTGTATATATTAATATTTGTGAATTTATAATTTGCGAGACACTAAATGTCAAACTGAAATGCGAGTTTCATAATTAACGCAAAAAAATTATGTAAATCGTGAGTTGCGATAAAAATACATATATCGTGTATCTAAGGAATGATGTAAGACGACAGATGTTTCTGTTCTCGATTGGATCCTGTTTAATGAAAAAAAAGCGTAAAAATTTGCCAGTGATAGTCGGTCAAAATATAAAGTAAGTTTCAAATTTATTTGGTACTGCTGATGGACATAACAAGATTAAAATCTGTCACAAAATTTTCCCCAGAACTTGCGAGAGAAATTAAAGTTGAAGTAAAAAAAATCATCTAAAAACGATCGTGGTAAAATTATAGTGGAAAAAACGAAACGCTGCCCCATCAATGCCAGGGATTGTAGTATGGCCGGAATATAAAACAGTTTGAGAAATTTATAAACTCCGCGCGGAGAAAATGATCGTCATAAAAAGCATCGTCACACGCTTGGGAAATCGCACGAAGAGCTAGGAAATGATTGCACATCATTAAATCTGATAAATAAGAAGAAACCGAGAAATCAAATATAAATCATATAAAAAATCAAGTTATAAATAGTCGTAAAAATCATATAAAAAATTCAGGTTGTAAAGAAAAGAGTTACCGAGCAAATTTTTGCAAGTTGATTTCCTAATATATTTGTAATAAAAGTCATCATTCATATATAAATAACAGAAGTGAACTAGAAACTACTTGCTAATATGTGTGAAATTTCAAATAATGTAAATTTGCTTGAGAATGCACTAGTCCGTTGTTCCATTAATGCGAACTCTAAAGCTTGTTGTACATCAATTTATCTAACTGTAAGGGTCATGGCACACAAAAAAACTTAAGCAGTAAAACTTAAGACGTAAGCGAATTGACCAATCACGGTCGAACGGTAAGACAGCCATATTAAAACGTAAGCAACGCTGAAAATTCCGTATGGATGAAAGTCTTAAGCTTGTGTGCCACGGCCCTAAAAAAAAACCATAGACTTCTATATATTATATCTATAGACTGCTAACGTGGCTATAGTGACATGTGAAACAAGAGCAGTCATTTATAATTGGACAGATTGGAAGTGTATATATAGTCTACATATAAATAAAAATTATACTGAAGTCAGTTATAGCGAATTCGGTTGGATGCATTAAGGCGCATTGGTGATTATTAAAGGTTATCGTACACAAATTTATAATATAAGCATAAGTAATTAAAACATAAAGATAATCAGTATTAATAATAAGTTAGTTAGTTAGCCAAAAGTATTCATTCTTTAGAAAGGGCATTATGAAGCAATATATTGATGAAAATTTCAAGTAAATTTAATTTGACCATCTCCAGTATAATCAGAAGTAAACTAGAAGCTAAACTCTATTGCAGAATTGAGTTACTCAACACTAGAACAGTCATTGAAATCAGCAGAACCGGTCGATTTAATCTTGATTCATACTATCCTATGCATAGATTGACGTTAATTTGATTGGGAACATACAATTTTTTTTTAATAAAAAAGTAAGAATAATAAAAAAGAAATATATTATAATTTATATACATCAATTAGTATTTGTGCAGGAATAGATACAAACGAAAGTAGTATATGATCTGTGAAGAAATGAATATAATTTTAGCAAATATAAATATATTTTAAAAATTTATAAAAAAAAGAAAAAAAAATGTGTATATATACGAGTGTACGATAATAACCGAATCACCTCTCGTGTGCAAGTAGAACAGGTGAAAATGAGGAGAAAAGTCCTGTACCATTTTGCGATTTTTGTAATAATTATTGAGAAATTAATTAAAAAAGACAAGTTTACGCGAGTACAAGCGCGTGCGGTGAGAAGAAATAGCCCAAAAATATGCAGTCGTTAGACATGCGACGAAATTTTGGGAGGAGCACTCTACAGATGACAACGGTTATGTATGAACGGTACATAATGCTGGATTCTCGCGTTCTAGTAACTGCATATCAATGAGATATGTACATATATGTATTTGTATCATTGATATGTGGTTGCTAGGACACGAGAATCCAGCGTTATATACCGCTTGTACGTAACCGTTATCATTTATAGAGATATACAAGGTGTTTATAAAGTCTGTCCCCTATATTTCGGAAAGGGTTCAAAATGATGAAAAACCGCGAAATACGTGTTTAATCATTTCGAAGGGCTACTCTTTTAAGAGGATTGGGGGAGTTATCTCTCCAAGGGGATGCTCCAGGAGGACCCCAACTCAAAAATTTTAAATGGTACCTCCCATATTGTAGTATATCGTTTGAAAGGGCATAAAAAATGAAAATTTTTGGCGTAAACCGGAAGTTGATACGTTCACTCGTTCGGGAGTTTTTTAGGGTCATAGTTCGAAAAAGCCAATTTTCAAACAATCGTTACTCTGATTTGAAAAATCTTAAAGAAACGTTTAAAGTGTGAAAATGTTTGTCTTTTTAAGTCCTTCCCATAAAAAAATTCAAATTTGACTATCTAAGAAATGGTACCTGTTCTCGCTTATATATTACATAATTTTCTTGCTACAATCAGCTTGAGCGATAGAAAGCGTGTTTGAAATTGGCTCTAAAAAAAAGATTAGCTAAAAGTTCAACAATTTGGAATAGACGATTTTCTTTATTTCAACAAAAATTGTATATTTTATTATAATCAAATTATATCGATATTTTAATTTGTGATAAACACAATCACAAAAAACGTACGTTTCGATCCTTTTTTGGAGAATAAATATTGTGTTCATCACACATATTCTCTTAATTTTATGACATATTAGTAATTAAGCTTTAGATTATATAAAAGAGATATAGAAAGAGAGAGAAAGAGAGATGTATGAAAATAAATAAAAATGTTCTAGAGTTTAAAAAAAGAAAAAGAAGAAAAGGAAAATGATATTGCAAACGATTTAAGGGCATTGTAGACAATTAGTTTTGGTACATTATTAAAGGCAGATTGTACTGACAGATTGTACTTGACATTATAAGAAAAAATAGCATGTTAACAACTATAGACAGATACAATCCTATATTATAGAACTCGCAAGAAATAAAAAAGATTTCAATGATGATGATGCAAAAAAATTTAAACCAAGTAAAACAAATGTTTAATATCAATCGCAATTAGCATGTTTTTGTTAAAGTAATAAAATTTTAGATATTGTACCAAAGATGCAGGAGCACTCATCAGCAGATAAATTAAGTTTAAGCAAGCCATATGTCCTTCTATAACCCTTAAATCGTTAAGCTCTTAAAACAAGTATGACATGTATATAATTATGTGTGTGTGATATAATTGAATCATTGCAAGCTTAGAGTTCAGCATAAAAAGAACAAGAAATGTTACGGACAAAAGAGCATCAGATCGGGCATTCAAAGAATCACGCAAATTCTAGTTCACTCTGTAAACTGTAGTTTAAATTCTACAAGTACATAGTAGCAGAAAATTCAGGGGACTATACTTCAGAGACTATTAATTATTTGAGTGCTAGAGAGCGATCGCGCTGTTTTCTTTCCATGTCGACAAGTGCCATCACATTGTTTTAGTAGAAACAATTGATTTTCATAAACTGATTGACTAAAGCTAGTTTCCCACGATGCGATTTTTTGTGCAAGTTTACTTGCGAGGAGCCCTGCCAGCCACCGTTAATTTTATGACATATTAGTAATTAAGCTTTAGATTATATAAAAGAGATATAGAAAGAGAGAGAAAGAGAGATGTATGAAAATAAATAAAAATGTTCTAGAGTTTAAAAAAAGAAAAAGAAGAAAAGGAAAATGATATTGCAAACGATTTAAGGGCATTGTAGACAATTAGTTTTGGTACATTATTAAAGGCAGATTGTACTGACAGATTGTACTTGACATTATAAGAAAAAATAGCATGTTAACAACTATAGACAGATACAATCCTATATTATAGAACTCGCAAGAAATAAAAAAGATTTCAATGATGATGATGCAAAAAAATTTAAACCAAGTAAAACAAATGTTTAATATCAATCGCAATTAGCATGTTTTTGTTAAAGTAATAAAATTTTAGATATTGTACCAAAGATGCAGGAGCACTCATCAGCAGATAAATTAAGTTTAAGCAAGCCATATGTCCTTCTATAACCCTTAAATCGTTAAGCTCTTAAAACAAGTATGACATGTATATAATTATGTGTGTGTGATATAATTGAATCATTGCAAGCTTAGAGTTCAGCATAAAAAGAACAAGAAATGTTACGGACAAAAGAGCATCAGATCGGGCATTCAAAGAATCACGCAAATTCTAGTTCACTCTGTAAACTGTAGTTTAAATTCTACAAGTACATAGTAGCAGAAAATTCAGGGGACTATACTTCAGAGACTATTAATTATTTGAGTGCTAGAGAGCGATCGCGCTGTTTTCTTTCCATGTCGACAAGTGCCATCACATTGTTTTAGTAGAAACAATTGATTTTCATAAACTGATTGACTAAAGCTAGTTTCCCACGATGCGATTTTTCGTGCAAGTTTACTTGCGAGGAGCCCTGCCAGCCACCGTGTAGGCTACGCAACGAGAGAAAAGTTGCTTGCTGCGAGTAGCGCTGCGTGTAGCGCTGACGGTTTTCGTTGATAGAACGAGTGCTATTTTCTCTGCGTATTTTGTTGCTAGGCATTGTAAACAACCAATGAGAACTAGCGACTAGATTATGTGACGAAGTTGACATGATCTTGTTGTTTTTTTTGGTTATCATTGTGTGCCATTTTTTCATCCAAAGTCCTCTTTGTCGTCTTTTCATGACGGTTTTTTTCCATTTCTAAAATTAGCAAAAGAAAAAGTGCTTCTAAACTTTTCCTGCGGACAGCGTCCATTTTTCAAAATTTTTTTTTGTGGAGCAGCGCACAAATTATCGTCCGTTCCATCCGCTAAGCTAGCTTTGCACCTCGCTCCGTGTGAAGCGAAAACCTGCAGCGCGCCCAGCTTAGCTTTATGCAATGTAAAGCGCAGGGCAGCAAGCAGCAAATCATGCTATCCAACACAAAAAATCGCATCGTGGGAAACGGGCTTAAGTTAGAATACTAAATGTTAAAAAGTCGAAGAAATTGCGAGTGTTCGTCATAAACATAAGAAAACCATGCGATCGCGCTGCTTGGCACTTTTCGACATGAAATAGATGCAACGTGATTGCGCTGTTTAATATTTTACGAGCGTATTCCTACACATGACATTAAAACAGTTAAAACTATACTGTGACGAGAAACAATTGGATAATTTTGATATTGAAGAACGCATTTGTCTGTTTGTCTGCCGATTACATCATTCCTAATGATAAATTTAATCCAGCACAGATGAGATTCCTAAGATACGGGAATGATCGACATACGGAGGAATTATCAAAAAACGATTATGTCATTACTGAATCCACAGACTTCTATATAATATACTAAATTGCTAACATGACTATATTATATATAAGAACATGTGAAGCCAGGGCAGTCATTGGGCAGAATATCGATAAGAATTCGCTATTTGATTGATTTATGTCATTCAAACGTCATTCATTTATTCATTTTTTAAACGTATACGTTTAAAACGTTTTAAAAAGTAAAAATAAACTAAAAATATCAAGTGTATATATAGTGCATATATAAGAATAAAAATGCCAATGATTTGTATCATACTTGGCTGTTCAAGTAGATATTCTAAAGAAATATCAATTTTTTTTTAGTGAGTACATATAACTTGTTTCTTTTATTTTTTTTTTAGAAACTAACTATTTTTATGTGTCATTAAATATGCATCAAATATTTATGAATCAATACTTTTATATGAAATATTGCAACTTTCCCTTCAAAGATAAAAACTGATTGACAACTTAGTTGAATGCGATAAAAAGACAAAATTGGACTCCCAGTAAATATGCTGCAATCTGTAATGAACATTTTATTGCAAATGATTATTTTCATGGTCCAGAGACTCACAAGGAAACCTACTCAAGTATTACACTCCGATTTTTTTCAAATTTGACACAAATGTAGAACTACCAAAAATATTTGACCCGTATTTTTTCATTTGTGCCCATAAGCGGTTTTACGGGTAGTTAATACCCCTTCAATATTCAACCCTCTACCATTATAAGTACAACAAAAATGCATAAGAATCAAAATTTAATGCAAGATGTAGAAGTTTTTTGGATCGCTAATTATGAGTGTAAAGTAAGATTTGCAAAATTATTTGTTTAAATAATAAAATGTTGAAACAAATCAGCAAAAAAGTTGAAAAAATACAATTTAGTGACCATATGTTATAAGAGTTATTCGGATAACTGATTCTAAATATGGCATTAAATTTGTTAAGTGCATTGTTTTAAATTATTCAAACAATAAAAGGTTTAAACAAATTAGCAACAAGATCGCAAAAAATGGCTTAAGATATAAGCCAACGTACGTTCGTTTAAATAATAAACCAAAAAAATTTAACAAGAATTTGCGCTCAGCCTACTGCGCGAGGCTCGTAATTAGCTCGTCTTCTTCAAATTATATTTATTATCAGAGCCTATTATTGTAAATATATACATATTTAATTATTCTAAATAAATAATATAATAATAAGTATTTGTATATAATTAATAAATAATTGTTATAAGAAATATATATATAAGGCCGAAAAAACGGCATATACTTTTCGTTCAATCCAATATATATATGATATAATCTGCCCAATTGTAAATGGCTGCTCTGGCTTCACTTGTCACATCGCTGTTAGCAGTCTATGAAATCTGTCTAATGCAAATTTGGATGCATTATTGCGCATTGGAAATGCACACATATTTAGAATGGCATAAATAATTAAAAAAATAAAATAATTAATACAAGGAGTTATTATTATTGTGTGATGTTCAATACGAATAATAATATAATAATTCACACTATTATAATTATCTTAAAGTTTTAATTTATTAGACTTACATTTCGTGTAAAGTAAATTTCTGGTGTAAATAATTTTGGTAGACTTTTATATTTAAAGAAGGATTGTCCCCGATAAAGAAGGACTTCCCACGGAACTATTTGTTCATTACGGCCCATTAAAAAAAGGAAAGATCTACTCTACGTATGTTGTATAATATAATTATATATTAAGATTTAAAAAGAAAATTTCAATCATCATAAAAAGCGTGTTTGAAATTGGCTCTAAATGCTGACAATATATCAATATACTCAATTGAATCCTTTAATTTCATTGAAAAATCGCTTCGCCGGCGAATCAGCGCGAATGACGGATCACGTCGAATTTGACGAATTTTCTTTCTACATTATTCACAAACTATACACGAATCGCAAATGATGCATCACGTATCACGAATACATGCATAATATGATATAATTACATGTATTATTCACATATAGTATATATTTATATTATTATATTTCTTTAATGATAGATTTCATAAAGACCTTTTGACACAATTTATAACTTACGACAAAATTCCAGGCAGAATTCTATGTATAAATTTTATGTGTAATGCAGAAAACGCATTGAACATGTAAAGTACATACAAATCAAAATATCAGGATACATGTATACATTAAAACATATGACACATAAAATTATAATATATATACATTAAAACATATGATGCATAAAATTATAAATAGAATTCTATTTTGAATTTTATCATGAATTATAAATATTCTAAAGAGGCCTTTACCATATAAATCGCTATTTTTGACACTTCGTAACGCTTTTTATAATGTAAAATAACAATCATCACTTTTGAATTATACTTATCAAACTATATAATAATTTGTCCAAATCGATCACACATATAAAATTGGGCATTTTTATTTATCAATAAACGCGTAACAAGTATCATAATAAATTGTGAATCGCGAATAACGGATCACGAGTTGCGAATAATGTAGAGGACCCATACTGGTCAAAGGCAGAGGGTTGAATATTGAAGGGGTATTAACTACCCGTAAAACCGCTTATGGGCACAAATGAAAAAATACGAGTCAAATATTTTTGGTAGTTCTACATTTGTATCAAATTTGAAAAAAAAATCGGAGTGTAACATTTGGGTAGGTTTCCTTGTCTGAAGACATATTTAAAACTAACAGCAAATATATAATAAAATACATGTCTATTTTATTTAATTGTTATAAATAAATAATTATTATTAAATAAATATATATTTAATTATTCTAAATAAAAGGGAACCTTATGAAGGTTTCCCCCCTATTATAAAAAAAAAAAACCGATACTAGTGAACCACAGGTTTCCGTAAATTACTACGAAATACAAATGACAAATACGCGCATAGTCTGGTGGTCGATCATGTAATATCACGTGAAACTTTTCACTTTTCATTTTTCACTTATCCAGATTTCACGTGAAATTTTCCACGCATAGCGATTATGTACGTAGCTTGGATGCGCGGAAAATGAAATCATTAAACATATTTTCTAGGCTTTATAGCTAAGGGGGATTATTATTATTAGTACAGCATTGCATACACGACAATACTTTCTTCTGTCAAGTGCAGTACTAACAAGAACGTACCACTTATTCTAATACCGAAGTATATTTATTAATTCTCTAGATTTCTGCCTTTCCGCCATCAAGTTTCATGGCGAAAAAGTTCACGTGAAAAGTATCACATCTCCGCGGTTGGGAGAGTTACATGATCGGGCGAAATCATAGAATTCACGTGAAATTTTTCATGTTTCCACCCTAGGGGAAAAGTACATGATCGACTCTCTGGTGTCAGCTTAAGTAGAATTAGATATTACATATTGAAGTTAGATAATAGTATATATACGTTATAGAATGTATCTGTACAAGTCTTTTAGATTATAGATATATAATATTCGAAGTATACTTCGAACTAGTTTCAGAACAATTAGATATTTAAGTTAGATTTGTCGTAGTTGATTGTAGGACGCCAAACATGACTGTCTGCAAGAAATTTTGAAGAAAGCAATGATGGTAAACGATGGCTCGAATATGATACTAGTGGATTCATTTAATGAGAATGGTGCTTTTATTGTGGCAAGTTGGTTGACTCTCTAGTGGAGTTAAACGTGATTATATTAAGCGAAAATAGAAAGGATCGTGGAAGAGCGCGAAAAAAAAAGATGCTTTGAAGCAACTACAATTAACATCAAACTTGCAAGAAATTGCGCAAAAGAAATTAAACAAATTGCAGTGACGTTAATTATTTAAAAGCGTGTCGTGAAATTAATCAATATCTTTGTTAAATAGGAAAGAATATAATAATTTTTAAATGGCTTGATACGTGTAACATATAACATTTTAAGCTAACTTAACAACTTTATTTTCGGCAACTTAAAGATTGTTAAACGCTTATGTCAGTAAAAGGCAAGCAAAATGAATGTCATATAATGCTCGCGTATTTAATACACTAAAAATTTTGAAAAATTTAAACTTAACATTGTACATGTGTATACGAATGCAATTGTATACGATCGTGACATTTGTATACGATGCACGCGCGCAAAAACTTAAAAGAGTGAAACAGTGGAGTACGTGATAAAATCATGCGTATTTATTGCCCACGCCATGCTAATCTAAAAAAGCATGTCCGGTATTTGATATTTTACTATGGGCATTTATTGTCAGGCATTATATTTTTTTATAGCGCTCACTTGTGTGTCAAACGCGTCCACAATCCGCTATCTATCGAGCTGCGAGCAGGGGAGGATATAGAAACACGCGGTAATTATATTTCTAGATATAAAAAATATTTTGCGTTTTTATTTTGTACACGGATAATCGTGTCTATAGATAATTCCTTCACGTGAAATCAGAGTGCGAGAAGAGTGCGTCAAATATATGCAGATGGTCTCCAGACATGAGAGAAAAAGAAAGAAAAAGACATTAAAGTAATAACGATTGAGAGAGACCTAATCAGTATAATTCATCCAGGTTTAATTGATACAAAAATACCATTTCTTGCCTTGAAGCTCTCTATTATGAAAGAAAGCAGGTCATCGTGCGCAAAGTACAAATTTATCCACGGAATTGAAACTTTTAAAAGCATTATAAAATTAAGAAATAAGTCAGAGAAAGAAAGAGCCGCGAATATTTGCATCTTCCATCACACGTTGATAAAGTCGCTTGTAATGCCCGAAATTTGAAAACGGACATAAAAAAAACTCGTTAATTATACTAATTTCATTTGGTGAGGATAATTTTGTTAAATCTGCGAAAAAAAATTATTTTACTGTTTTGTTGCAACAGAAAAGTATATTTTTTAAAAATAATTTATTTTGTTTTAACACAGTACTGTAAAAAATAGACAAATGAAATAGAAAATAAATATTTTAATTGCTGCAATTGATCTAAAGAGCGGATGAGCAACAAATTCACGTTTCTATAAATAAATTTACTCAGTATAGTTTTTCATAGCGATAAATTTTTTTTCCGTATAATAATTGCGTAAATCGAGAGAAAACAAGAAAGTTAGAAAGACAGAAATCACGAATAGAACGCAATCTATCATTTTGTGCCATTGCAAACCCACAAAAGTGTCGATAATTCGAGTTAAGATCAATGCTTAATGTTCATCCTTGTTTAGTTATACGTTGTAGAATAATTACAACAAGAAAGTTTTTGATACATTGATGCTGAAGTAAATAAGCGCGCCGGAAAACGGGTTAAAACGACGATAGCCGCGATGGATATGTCGCAAAATGCCATCGTTGATAATTGATAGTGATCTCGTCGATAATTTTTGCTAATTTTTTTTTAATCTTGGTAATAGAGCGGTAACTCGCACGCGCGAAATTTGTCCGTAAAAGTTTCGATCTTATAACTTTTCGGAACAATGTCTTCATGTCTTAAATTTCGGGATTTTGACTTTTCGGAATAATGCCTCATATCTTAAATTTCGAGATTATAATTTTTCGGGACTTTACATTTCCCCTATTATCGTTCGTAAACGCTAGACAGAATACATATAGTAAAAAAAACTTAATCAATATAGATCAAAAAATTATCTGTGGATTTATATATATAATTATTTTCACATAAATATATCTTTTTAGTCATTTTATGCATATAAAAATATTAAGGTAAAATTATCGTAAAGAAATAAATATTTGATGAAACAATTCTCATAATAAGAATAAAATATTAATAAAATATTCTATTCTGATATATTTTGACGATAAAATATGGATTATTTCGCAACTTTTATTTTTTTAATTATCTTATTTTATTATTTTTATACGTAAAATGACAAAAGGAATATTTTTATGTGAAAACAAAAACATATGCAAAAATGCAAATAAGTCGCTCGTAATACCAAATATATTTTCTACCTCTGAAAAAGTTAATTTTTTGATCTATATATTGATTAAGAATTTTTTATTTAGTTTAATGAGTGTTATCTGCCCTCTAAGTCTTGAACTGTTTCTTTAACATCTTGTGTATGCATATATAATCTATATACTTATCTATAGTAGAGAGGTTGGCGGGGTCGGCCTCATTTATACATAAAGAGATGCAAGCTCGATTTTATTCTCTCCCCTTCCGATTATAGTTTTCTACAACAGTATTTATATAGTTATCTATATATAAAAGAGGTTATATGTATATATACACATATGTACATACATATATATATATATATATATTTTTACACAGAAGATCCCCAGCTTGATCTTGCCAACCTCTCTTAACCCCTTTGCCAAGTCAGTCCTCATATTGTCATAGTCCGCAATAGTCATTTCGAATAATACCACCAATTACAGTATTGCAATAGCTTTTAGAGACAATCGTATGCGTAAATTATATAACGCGCCCGGCCAGCACTTTCCTCGTTGATATCTCGGCAAAATTATCACAATTGTTACGCAAGAGAACTCACTGATTTTCCATCAATATAAATTTTATTGCAAATGAAATATGTACGAAAATATTTGAAGAATACATGACTATGGGGTTTCTCTTGTGTGAGAGAATTTATAATCCCGCAAGAGATATAATAAAATCGATCCTTGAAAGCACGGTAATTAAAAATATGTAAATTTTGCATGCATCTTATCAAATATATTATGAATAAGCCTCTATATTTCTCATCAAAAGCCGATAATATTTACGCATTGTATAGAATTTATTTACGAATAATTGAATATTTATTAAAAAATCTGTGGAAAAATATTTGATTTATGACGTCAAAATGAAACTATTACGGCAATGGCATTAATTAATTGATCAGAATGTAAATTATCTAACTACTTATAATAATATTAATCATTTTTACACCGAAATACAGTGAATTTTGAATATTATAAAAGATGCATAACGCGATGTATATACAAATATATATATATATATTTATATATATGCATATGTTTATAAGATATATTTGTATATAATAATATTTACATATTTTCTCAGAATAAATTTTTAATTCCAGCTTCTCATAGTAATTCAGTAGTTATGCAAATAGCTGACTCTTACATGCTGTAGCTTTCAAGGATCGGTCGTTCCCAACGAGGTGGCGCGTAAAAACGTCGTAGAGGCCTCGTCACTGGTCTCGTTCCAGCCTCTTCCAAGGGATAGTAATAGCTCATGGCAGGATCTTCGCGTAAGTAGGAGGTTAAAGCACGGACGTAGTTAACGCACGGCAGAACGGCGATATCAATAACGACCGCGGTCTCACGCTCACAATCAGCGATAATAACGCGAGCGAGTTGAAAGCTCATAAAAGCCCTCGAATCGGCCGAATGTTCTTGGGCGGTTCGCTTCGTGATTATTAAAGGCGGATTTAACGACGCTATAAACGCGTTGAGCCTTTTATGAACTGTCTGGCCGCCGTCGCCGTTCATTCCGACTTGGACAAGAGTGATATGCAAATGCGAAACTAGAGTGTTCTTGCTGCGACATTTGGAATTTCTGAACACCAACATTCGCGCATTAATGTTTGAACAAAAGTCGTAGCTCATGTCCATCGTAAATTTTCAGAGCATCTCTAATCGAATTAGATTGTTCTTACGAAGAAGCTGCGACATAAATCTTAATCTAATTAAATCTTCTTGAAGATGATTGTTAAGTTGTACATCTTTTACAAAGCAAAATGCAATAATTTAAGTTGCTATTTTTCATAAAAAATATAAAGCACGCGTTTACTTAGTTTTTTTTCATAGATATCGTTATTAAATTTCTTGACATTTTAACAACAATCATTTTCTAAGATGTACACTCAAGGAATGGTGTCCCTCGGCGGTGTATAAATTTCAGACGTTAGACCAAACAGGACAGTAACTTCTTTAATGTGAAAGATGAGAATGTTTAAAAACAAACGAATTAGAAGAGAAATAACGAATTAGAACGAATTATTGCGAAAATAATCGCAATTGCGATGATATCGGAATCGTCCTCGCAAAACGGTGTGAGCAATCACTACATCATCTTTATCGTCTATCACACCCGTTTTCTCTCCTTAAATAAGATATCGTCGATCAAAGAAAGACCAGACAATTAATGCAATTAGTCATTGCGATGTTCACGCATACAATTGAGACACAACGCCATCCTGTACTGCCTTCAGAAGGCCTTCCAACTATTAAAATATTTGAATAAACTAGCAAGTTGAGGGTATCGATGAACCCGAGGCCTGATCTTGTCACAAGCTCTTTAAGTGTATCGTCATATGCGTTATGCCTTACTGCAGGCAGCCACAGGACGGGCAAGGAATGCACGCAAATGCATATAATACGTGCGCATGGCCGGGAGCGAGACGTCTCAGGTACTTAATAACCGACACGATGTGTAATAATGCATATAAATGTAATAATAAACTCAGGAAATCTGAAGCAGTCAGGCCGTGATATTATACTTATAGTGACTATACATACTACTACTACATTATTCTACGATTACTATTATTATTATACTACGGGGTGTGATTTTTACGTTATAATTCGATGCAGGCGACTTACAGCCTCCTGTTTTGTTTCGTTTGTTTATTTGTTTCTTGTTTATTACAAGATTTTACATTAGCAAGTGACGAGACACACATATATTTTATGTATACCGTATGTTTCGGCGCGCGTGTAAATCCGTTTTCGAGATTATCGTGACAATCGTTTGTAATAATACAGGCTTGTATTTGTTTATAATTTTGTAAATTTGCGAGCTAAGACAACAGATCTGTAGCATATTTGTTTTTAGCATATTTTCTGTAGCATAATCGTCTATAACATATTCTCTTTCGTTTTTTTCGGAAAAAAAACTAAATTAATATTAAAATAATATCAAACAACGCGTGTAAAATCATTTCCAAAAATTATTAAATCAACTCTTAATTTTCGACGCCTTTTTTCTTAAATGGAGTATTTTTTACATTTTTGGTATGATGTTATATATGTATGATGTCAACTAAAATCGATAGCCACTCATGCGCATTAACTTGTATAATCGAGAATTTTAATTTAAAACAAATATGCTCTCAAATGACGCTATCGAATTACGCTATCAAATGTGCAATCAAATGACGCTACGTAGCAAGTATCCATAACGGTCATACCAAAAAATTAAGTTTGAAATTATTATAATTGAAAAGGATATTTATTTTTTTCCTTGATTTAATTTCGTGAAAGAAAAATTTTAATTTGCGTATAAATATAAATAAACGCCTGATGGCATTCAGACTCTTAAAGAACTTCATACATACGGAATAGTTAAGACACAGTAACGGCTTTTAGTACATTTACATACTTCAATAATTAAAAATTATTTTACATTGTGGAAAAACTTTGAAACGAATTTTCGCGTGCGCATTTACAGCAGGAAAGAAATAATTGTGAAATCACCACAGCTACCTCCATATTATTAAATATCAGTTTTTTTTCACATACTACAATATATTCATGCTCACACATACACGGTATATTGTATAATGAAAATTTGCATCAACCGTGAATCATCTTTTCAATGTGTGCGTGTAATATATACAAGATATATACATATATATATATATATATATTATATATACACGCTATATTTTACACATAGTCATGCGCGAAGTAATATAGCTTTCACGGATTTATAATAGATTAAGGAATTGCCTCTTTACACGGAACAGTCGAGCGAGCATAAATAAAAAATAATGACAAACAAACAAATTAGTGATTTATAAGTTTCTGCGATCAATTTGAACGGGTTTCTATTGAAAAATCGTGTGATAATCCGATAGATATAAAAAAATATCTTTTTTTAAATGAAAAAAATGCATCTTATTATACGTACCTGATATAATCTAATCTTTTATTATAATTTCTCTTTTTATGTTTAGTTACTTAGCCATTTATGCATTTGCCATTTGCTATTTGTGCTTTGTTACATTTTTTATAATTGTCACAAATTATCTAAACATTACTATCAAGCAAATGATCTCTTCATACTTTATATGCGTTTATTGTCGCAGTTTCATCGTTTATTATTGTAATTTTTGTCATTTAATGATCGAGATACATTGTGTTTTATTTCTGTACACTGACTATATAATTCTTCGGCATTATGTACGTAAAATCATATCAAAATATTAATTGGCAATTATATTTCATGATAGCTTCCTAGAATTGAACGAGCATTTTCTTTGATCTTTAAATATTGCATACATCAGCATTAATGAGTAGCTAGATTGTCTCTGTCTATCTGTCTACGATATTCTTAGAGCTCTTTATAGACAATATAAACAACATAGTATCATGAGCAACACGCACGAATGATTAAAGTACTATTCGCATTTTTGAAACAATTGTTTTGCGATGCGATCATTTATTATGTAACTGTTAACAATTCCAATCGGAAACGTGATTCTGAATTCTATAATTTGGAGATTAGGCTTGCTTGATATATGAACAGTAGCAGTCCTCTTCAATTATAGCGTAAAAAAACTGAATTATTAAAAACTTTTCCAATTTTTCATTTGACACACAGTCTCAATTATGTTTTATGAAAGAAGAAATGAAAACAAACTACCTCAAATCCGCGATAACTTTATTATGGAAATGTTGGATGTCTGTTGGACAAGATGTGGTAAATCATCAGATTATCAAATCTTCACATAAATCTATTTTGAAATTTGTATTGTTGCTGATATAATTTTTTTTTGAACATATTATTAATCCTTTAACTGTGCGACACGTAAAATTATTATTTTTTAATATTTTTAATAAATGAAAGAAATGCTATTTACTATATATTGTCCAATATTATTCTTACATTAGTCGATATAAAATAACGATGACATTAATTAAATAAACAATCACTCAATATTGATTATTCAAAATTTTAATTTATTGCTATAGATATTTTCCCATTTCTAGCTAGACTTATATACATATATATATATTTCTTAGTAGTAATATTCACGCGGTTCCCGAGATTCCCCCTTATCGCACCGGACGCCATAAAAAAAAAATAAAAGAATAAGATATATTTATATATATATATCCTGCGCGGGGTTAATAAGTCTTATTTCTTTATGAATGATATTTGTAGTTACTATATAATGCTGTTTGATATATACATGATAGCAGACATTTATCTGAGATATTTTCACGATAGCTTACCACTTTATCCAGCTGTGTACATCTATACATACATTCATGTATACATTTCGCTCCGAGATGCATGATGATACACTGCCAAACGCTCGACTGCTCTGTGATTGACAGTGCTGAATTCCAAAATCGTAATGCAATACATTGTACTTACAGTAATTTTTCATAGATCGTGACAACGGTTAGTGATTTTTATTGCTGAATTCATGTAGAACAAAGAGATCGCGTGAATGTGCATGATGAGGTGCGATGGAGAGAGCGAAAAGGCGAAAAAGTGAGAATGCAAATGAATAACATTTATTAGAATAAATCGTGCGAATGAAATTTGCGTATCCGTAAATACATTATACGCTCGAGTGGCAATCCAAATGGATTATATATGCGGATGGACATACAGATAGGACATATAGATAGGCCATACATATAGCTTATTAGATTATATATATTAAAAAGTAAGAAATATAAGTATATTTATAAGTAACGTTTTGCGGGTGACATAACTACATACGTAGAGAAGCATTGTATAACAATAAGATCTACATACTTACATCTACATACTTACTCTCATTTTAGAGATAGAATATATGAGGATTTCAAAATAACTCACTTATGTTGTAAATTGTGTCGCGGATATATATATAAAAATCAATCCTATATATCGCGAAAATAATGAGTATGCAATCTCGACGTACTCGGCATCGTTAAAACTTTGCGAAGACGGTAGAGCAAAGATATATTGCAATGATTATGTTTAGTAATTTTGGGCAATTTTTTTATTTACTTAACGTTAAACATGAAATTATACAGCGGAACCTCGTTATAGCGAAATGGCTCGCAAAATCACTATCTTACATACTAGACGTGAATAGAAGGAGCGGGAGTGGTGGTACAACCGCGCAAGAACATATATATTTGTTTCTTGGTAGTATATATTAGAAAATAACCCCTGTATATCGCCTCCGTGTGAGCGAAACGATATTGCTACAGTCCTGAATTTCACGGTTTGGGAGTGAAATAAGAAGGTAGGGAGAAAAGAGGTCAACCTCGTTTTTACGTTTACAGCCCCGAATCGTGCGCTATTAAAAGTTTCAGTTTAATTAATATTTTATTTAATGAATTCGACATTTTATTTGCGAGAAACGAACAAATATCGTGATTTAGATCACGAATATTGTTTAATTAGGCAAAGCCATAACAAACCGGAACCCTAAAGTAAAATGAAATACTCATTTTATTTTTATTGTACGATGATGCAATTTGACAAAACATTAATAATACTATCAAAAATATTACTGAGGCCATTGGCATCAGTATTTATATTCTCATTGTTCGTCTTCTTTTTGTTATAGGCAAAGCTTTACTAATCTCACAGAATCTTTCAGCCATGCTATGTCTAACGAGTAAATACTAATTCTCTCAATTTATCTGGAAAAAATAATGTTTTTTCGATAGAAGAGTTTTTCACAAAATATGAACTATATCTTGATATTCTAATATAACAATATATGCGCAATTGAAATTGATAAATTACTCGCAATACACTTTTACTTAAATGATAAAAGAAAAGAAAAAAAACCGAAGAGTTAAACAAAACATATATTTATTCTTGTTTGTTCCTATTTTTTTGAAGTTGAATTCGTTGCGAGATTATGTATATATCGACTCGTAACCATGATAATATAATGCTATCTAATCTATGTACAGAACTTTTATGATTTTAATGTATGATACCTTACAATACTATTAAATAAATTTGAATAATACAAAAATTTATATATATGTATAGACAGAGAAAAAAGAGAGGAACAAGATTCGGAATTTTGATGAGAGAGAAGATTAAACAGATATATTGAACAAATATATGGGAGAAATATATGTATATAATATAATATTCTACAATATCATGTATATGTATTTATAATTATATATATTTGTAATTAAATTTAAAGCTAATTAGGATAGAAACACGAGAGAAAGAAAAAAAGAGAGAAAAGGAGAAGAAGAAAGAAAAAGAAAAGTTGAAAAAATTGATTATTTGAACACATGTTACAAAATCTATAGATGACGATAAATTTTCCTAAAATGTGAGCATAAATTAATTATTAATTAAACAATGCTATATAATTTGTGTTAGTTAGTTACTAATCATGGATTGAAGAGGATCTGAGTAAAGTAAAGTGAAACTAGTATCATCGTGATTGGACAATATTAGAGATGTATTAACATAATATGTCTATACTTAACAGCTTGTACTAGCTTTGACATCATCATTAATATTTTTACGCGTATTTTGCGTTTTTGCATATTTTGTGAACCTTATAAACCCGTTCTGACAACGAAGCGAGCAAGGTGAGACAAAGAAAAGCCTAACAATGGCAGCAAGAAAATTCGATAGTTATATTAGTCAAATTGCTATTCATTACAAGTACAATTTGTATTTATGGCCTAAATTAATTATTGCAAGGCGTTCGATATAATATTGCACGAAATCATCGTGCGACTGTTCGCCTAATCACAACGGCATGAAGATCTATCACAAGATTGTACTACTTTTTATATATGATCTCATAATTGTATATATTGTTTAAAGAGGTTCCATTTTGTTTTGGCTATGTCTGATTACCATTGTTGAAACTTAACAAATAACGTTTGAACGCAAATTTTATTTGTAGTGAAATCCTACGTATCATTATATTTCTATTATTTGTTATTATTTTCTACAATTGGAAATCTTACTATGATTCAAACTCCTTATCTGTGGGACATTATTTGCTTATTATTGGCAAATTCGGTCATCCGCATTACATCGTACTAATGCATATTAAAGTTTGTTATACATGAACTTACCTAAATATAAAAAGATAATATATATAATTATTTTAAAGAATTAAAACCCAATAATGATATTGTCACGTTATTTGGCAAAACATATATTAATTATTTTATCATCAAAGTTTTTGTATATTATGCCATTGCAATTAGATACTTTATATATAGCAACCTTTAATATGCACTAGTGCAATGTTGTGCAAGTGATCAAATTCGCTATATTAGTAATTACATTATTAACAAATAATCTATATAACCCGCTATCGTTTCGCTAGTTTTCGATATAATTTGCATATTGATTGTACACAAAACAACATAAGAAAATAGGAAAAAGGGAAAGAAAGAAAGAAAGAAACAGGTAGAAGAAAGAGAGAAAGTGAGAGGGGTAAAATATAAAAATGTTATAGTATAGAATAAATATTAAAAGAGAATGAGAGGGAGAGAAAGGAAAGAGATAAAAATTATTACTAATTAATTTTTAAAGTAATATTGATTGCGATTTCTTCGGAGTGCTTATTGGAGAGGAGTTTTCCCGATTCCAATATTATTTTTTATTATACGAAAGAGAGAAAGAAAGAAACAGGTAGAAGAAAGAGAGAAAGTGAGAGGGGTAAAATATAAAAATGTTATAGTATAGAATAAATATTAAAAGAGAATGAGAGGGAGAGAAAGGAAAGAGATAAAAATTATTACTAATTAATTTTTAAAGTAATATTGATTGCGATTTCTTCGGAGTGCTTATTGGAGAGGAGTTTTCCCGATTCCAATATTATTTTTTATTATACATATAAGTAACGATAAGTAACTACCGCGTCTAAATGGGATACATTACACATAAGATTTTTAATTAGTTAAGAATTATATTATTTTACTTTGTCTTAGTTGCGTATTTGTTGCGTTTTACGTTTTTTCTTTTTATTATTTGTAAGAGTAATCCCTATTATTCTCATAATTATTATTGTCAAACTTGCGTCTCTTTTATTTTTTAATTTTTAGCAATTTCGATTCGAATTTAGAGCATGTAAGAAAAAGCGTCTGTCTCGTCGAGAAAAATGTCAGGAACGTTATTGTTTGTTCGGAAAATCGGATTTTTTTTTGTTTCTTCTATCATGTCGTCGATATCGATTTTCTGCGGCGATTTTACTCACAGAGACAGACATAGGATTTATTATCGTTAGATCTATTATACTCAAACGTGCCAGTTTATCCTTCATATCGTATATTCCTCATTTTCTCCGGAATTCTGTTTCATTCTTATCTTCTCCATGTCTTCTATCTGTAAATATCATATATTTTATTTAAGTCAAATGTTTCTCCAGAGAAACTGTACTTGTTTCCTTTTATAAATACCTTTGATAAATGTCTCACCTTTTTGCCATTGTATTCTTTATACTATGTTATTATTAGTTAAGTTCTGCGCAGCTCGATCAAAACTTATTAGTATGTAAGGCATTATGTTGAGTTAACTTGCCACTTTATGTTACGATTTTAAATAAATATGTTAGGAAAGAATAAGAATAGAAAAGAAAGAGACAGAGAGAGAGCAATGTCTATTTGTGTTCTCTATCTTTATTTTATTTCCTTTTCTGCTTGCGTTTTGCATACGTTAGTATGCGGGCGTTTCCGTTTTCCAAATTCACAAAAGATCTTATAAGATAAAACTTTTTTTTCTTTATAGGAACTTATTTTTAAAAAACGGGTACAATATGCAAAGGTAATTTAATTTAAACTTTTTTAAATATATATGTATACATATATGATTTTATTAAAAGTTAATTTATTTATAGTTTATTTACAGAGAGAAAGAGAGAAAGAGAGAGGGAGAGAAAAGAGAGAGAGGGCTGTCAATATTAATAATCGGTAAAAAAAATAATTTGTTTATTGTTTTCCTATTTTTTTATAAAAATTAATTGTATATTATACTTATACATTATATATATAAAAATAATTTTTGTTTACAATCATTTTTTTTAACCTGCGCTGTGTGTACGTTGAGATTCGCAACTCTTCGTATTTATTACAATCAGGGATTCACCGAAATCTTATACGGAAGTCTCGACCAAAGTACAAAAATTAACATAGAATTATATACATAACAATAGAAAAATAGCACATACTTGTGCTCGAAATATGTTTTGTTCATGGAATCCCCATAAATGCGTGCAATTCAAGATTTGATATCTAACAATAAGGATGAAAAAATAAGAGATGGAAAATGAAATTGCGTTGGACTTCATCAGCGATGAAAATAAATGTCCAATATGCTGAGGCTGCTAATTTTCAGAGATACGATTAAATTTAAGCGCTTTCGAAAGTAGTCGTGATGCGAACGAAAAGCGCCAACATGTTTTCGTCACCATTAAAAATTTATTGACGCCACGGCGTCATGAGGGAAAAACGATTCAAGAACAGATTGCTCGGCACTTTCCTCTACGCATAGCGTCAAACTGATGTATACCATAAAATACTTCATATTTAAAGGAAAAAAGGTATATAAATCATATATCTTATAGCTATAAGTAAATATCTTATGTAACATTATATAGATATTGTTAATTACGTCCAACACATATATGTTGAGTTAGTCGTGGATTAACCAACATAAATGAAAGATAGAACTGGCGCGTGCAAAATTAAGATACACATAAAAGAAAGCCATTTTTGCAGACAATTAATTCAATGTATTTCAAAATATGTAAATTAATAAGTTGATTAAACTAAATCTTATCGCGAAATATTTATCAACGTTCAAGATAAATATACTTTGAATTTACTTATTAAAAGATGATATAACATTTACAAGAATTAATAATAATAATATTTCTATATCTTTCTTTTCTATATTTTTCTCTAATTTTTCATTTAATAAAAATCGCGTACGAATAATTGATAAATGACTGTAATGTCTGATGTGAATTTATTGCCGTAGCAAAAACGACATTTCGGGATTCGAGAGCATCATCCGACGCTGCGAGAGAAAAGCTCAGCTTTAATACGGATGCGCGCGACGTTTCCATCGATTCGACGTCGCGCATTTTACGTACAGCGCGAGCAAGCATTTCCTTGGTGGCAACGAATCATCCTGAATTGCCACAAGCGTCGACGGACAAAGCCTTGTACAAATGATACCAATTTTTCCCATTGACGCAAAAGTATACGTACTATTTTTTATTTCGGAGAAAATTAATTAATTTTTCTTTCTCCGAAATAAATAGCGTCGCGATCGATGAAATTCCGTAACGCGTGTCTTTTTTTTGCACGTCGCTATTCTCACAATTGTTGTCCAAGATTAGGGAGCTCGTGTGTTGCGTTGCTCGGTGCCTTCTTGCGGCCTGTTTGTACGCAAATTGCACCACGTATTCGTCCAAGTGTTTTACTCGCCGATGAAAGCTCCGTTTGCGCGATAGATTATACATTAAAAATTCCATATCTAATTTTTATATTAAATGTTGAAAAGATAATCTTTTTATGTTTATTGAAGACATTGACTGCCTATTAAATAACATCTTCATACATTTTTTTTATCATGTCTTTTAAATGTATATTTGAGTATTTATAATATCTCTCTCAACCAAAAAGTATTAACATAATAATAAGATTTCTTGTGTCACCGGTATTAAGTGGCAATTATATTAACTTTTCTTACCATTTACAGTTCATAATTAATATAACACGTATTACTTTATAACATTTTTTTACTATTTTCAAGATTTTACAATTTTCTACAAAGATGTAGTTGATAACAAAATGCTATGTGATTTAAATTCTTTTAAATTTTTATATATCTCAATAGTAGAAATAAATTAAAAGAGATTTGATATTTCTAAAATTATAGTTATGGGAACTTATATAGTAAAAGGGTAAAAAAAAACAGTACGGGGCATAATTGGGTGTTCAAAAAAGTGGACGAACAAGGTACATCAGGCGATCACAGTTCCTATTTTGCCCCCTTGCATACATTAATAAAGGGCACTACGTATGTATACACAGAAATTAATAAGTAAAGAAAGATGTATAACTATATTTAGATGTTAAGCGCCGATGAGTATACAATAAATTTAGATTATTATATCACATTGTAAACGGAAATAGTATACGTTATGTTAAACCGTATATGTATACATGTGTATGACGTAGACGAGTAACTAAGTAGTATGAGAAAATTCATTTTTAATAACGAAGAATCATGCATACGAATGAAATAATTTTGAGATTCTTGATAAAAATTGTTCTTTTATCAAACATGTGCTTTCTAAAATTTATCTTTTATGTTTTTATTTTTATGCATTTCCGCTTTTTGTGGAGCCAAATTTTATTCTCCGTTTTATAGCTGTTGTTATTTTGGTAAAGTACATTGTACTGGTAGTGTAGTGTTTTAAATAGATTCTTGTATATATACGAATTATATTGTAGAAAAGAGAGAAAACATTATAAAATTAATAAAAATTATATAGAATATAATGCATATTGTTATTGTCCTAACAATACAATTGTGTAAAATTATTTTAATTTTAGTCAACTAATAAGAATAATGAAATAATTATTAGTCACTGTTTGTAGATATTTATATTGTTTATAATTGAATCACAGAGTTCTTGTTTAGTTTAATTTATTAGTCTATTTATAAATGTATATAATATATATTTATATATATAAATATATAATTTCTTAAAATAATTAATTTATATTTTCTTTTAGAATGTGTCAATAAATGATTATCGGCAGAGATGGTACATTGATAGGATAGCAACTGAAGGCGAAATAGATTCCTTGATGCTATCCAGTATTACTGTGTTCTCCTGAAGTGACAAAGTATAAATTTTAAATATAATAAAATAAATTTTTTTTATTGTAATATTTAATAGTGTTTTTTTTCTGTTGTAGGATTTTATTAAATATTTAATGGCCATGTTTTATTGATTTCTTCAACACCATTTGCTGATGTGTTTCTGTATAGCTTCTATACAAGGTAAGTTACTAACTGTTGATATAAAAGAAAAAGTGGCACATTTCTCTGTTGATGTATTATCATAATTGATATTCTCTCTCAGTTTCACAATCTTGAATTGCAAATAATTTAATGTGTATTTTTCAAATAAAATAATCTGAAAATAATAAACTGAAGAAGAAAGAAATTCTAGTTTAACGTCATGTAATTTCCGTTAACATTTAATACTAAGAGCAAGACACTATTTTAATACTTTATACATTTTTATATTAGCAAAATTATTACTTTTATTTTATTGCACTAAAAATATAGCCACCGTAAAAGATAAGAGGAGGAAAAATAACAATCATATATACACCAAATGACGAAACTCATACGTGATAAAAATTATCAGGAAATATGAGTAATCACTTATAAAATTTATGCACTTTGCAACCTTCGACGTACCATTGATAAAGTCATTCGTAAAACGCGCCTTTTCTCTCTGGGTATAGTGCATCACGTATATGCAAATTTTAGCCCACTTAACCCTTTGCGTTGGGAGATCGAGTCATATTCGTGACATGCAAGTTAATAATTATCTGTGTTAGATATTAAAGATTTAAAATATACAATAAGATTTCTCTATAATGATTCATAAATCAATTCTAATGAATTCATTAAAGAGAGAGAGAGAGAGAGAGAGAGAGAATGAAAAGAAAATTTTTTGTTTGTGCAATTATATTTATTTTTTATAATTTTAAAAATATTTTTGATTATTATGTATACATTTGTTTTTAATATTATCTAACTCTATTAACGCTCTGTCCCTCCCTCCTATTGTATACACGTATATGAGATATCTGCAATAGCAAAAAACTCATTTACATGTCAATCAAGCGCAAATTCTACTTTTTAACAAATATAATTTATTATAATATAAAATAATATTACAGATTTATTTGTTTATTACATTAAACATGCAACTGCATTTTGAATCTTGTCGTCAATGTCATGATGTTTGCGTCGCCATAAATTTATTGCAACAATTTTATCGCAAAGCGACAATCGGCATCCCGGATTTATTCTAATAAGTAGTACGAGCGCGCGCGATTTTCCACTTGGCCGATTTGTGATGATTTTCACGCACGACTTCGTCGTCGATCCATCGCGAATAATGAAGAGCCGTTACGAAGTTGCTTGTTCGGTACTAGGCAGGATGGTGCCCCTTCTTTGACTTGTGTACAAAGCAAAACGCGCGGTACTCTTTAGCAATGATATTCGAAGAAAGCGCAGAAAACATACGTTTCCACTTTAGGATGCTTGTTAATGAATGTAAGCAAAACCATGGCGTCTTTTGAGCCTCACGTTGATGCGTAAACAGATGATGGAGACTTGGAAACATGGTCATTGGGATAGCATAAGAAATAGAATCAAGTGAAATGTTTGTTACATAAAATTCATGCAGTGAAAGTTAATGTAAATAAGAAAAAAATGTGATTAATATGAATAAAAATGGTTAGTATAAATTTTTATTTTATTGTGCAAATTACATACAAAATTATTCTAAACAAAATAATGTTATAATTATGGTATTTGATGCAACTTTTTGCGACTGTAAGACGACACATATAATTCGCTTGAATCGGTACAATTAGTGTCATTATACTGAAATATAAATAGTGACATTATATATTGTATTGATTGCCGAGACAGGAGGAAGGCACGAACAAGAGGAGAATGCATTTTCGGATCGATACAATAGCTCATTATTCGTATCCATCGGGTTTACTTTAAACTGGCGGCGCGTCGTCAATACGCGGCCATTAGCGAACATGTGTGTACACACGTGCACTGTATTTACTTGGTCGATGCTCATCGATGCACCTTTACGAACTGCTTGTATTGTGCGAAAACTGAGTAATATATGGAGAGATTTTTTTGAAAGACCGATGTTTATTACCGTGAGACCCCTCGCAAAATCCGTAGACGCCGTCTCGAATGAAACGTGATTGATTGAAGGGAACATGAAATACTACAATTAAAGTTCTAAATACATTGAAAATTGGAAACAACAACCATACAAGTTTTTAAATAAAAATTCCTACAAAATTCTTAAAAGCTCTATATATTCTCTATCAAAGTTTAAATTTTTTATACGTAGAACAAACTTATATCATGTATCAAACTCACGTTATATATATTTGTGATTTTATATATTAAATGTCAATTCCAGGATCTTTCTGACTGACAGAACATTCATTCTCGATGGACGTGCTTGTATGCGGAATTTCTTCCTCACGATCGTGATCGCGGAACGAGCTAAAAAAGAAAAAAAATAGGTCGGCTTTTATGGTTGACCGGCATCCACGTAATTACCGGTGACGACACGTTTCCGCGTTGAACAAAGGCATCATAATGTGCTCAACGCGAGATTATCTTCCTGAAACACGGCGTTTTCTCGGAAAACGCGTAACGGAAATAATGGCAATTATAATAGATTGTAATCGGAAGTTTACGAAATTAGGCAGGGGTCGCCGCCCTTTCTTATACTGGGCGAGGATCACACCTCACCTGCAGTGACTCATAGTAATGAAAAATGGATAGTATATACATCTTTCCATTTTTTTCTCTTCATGTTGTTCATTTTAATAATATGCTTTTAAAGCAAATAATTGTTATATATAAATCTTAAATATATATTTAAATCATATGATTCAAAATATATTCATATAATAAAATCCCTAATGTAAAATTTAAACATTTGCGTTACAAATTTACATTACATTTTATTTTGACCTATATAACATACAAGCA
Organism: Formica exsecta; assembly: GCF_003651465.1. Classification (NCBI taxonomy): domain Eukaryota; kingdom Metazoa; phylum Arthropoda; class Insecta; order Hymenoptera; family Formicidae; genus Formica; species Formica exsecta. Next base: position 9,974 of record NW_021853185.1, on the reverse strand, counting down.
TTTCATTTTATTTGCATGAATAGTTAATTAATATGCGATACAATGAGAAATAATAATTTATCGGCATGTTTAACTTAACTTTCGCGGTAAATGTGATACATCTCTCCTTCAGCCTCTTATCCTTTCGATTATTAGATCTGGACAGGAAGCGACGATAATAGCAAGACATGCAAGCACGCACTTCTCGTCCCACGCGTCTCGAATAAACTTTCGCGGAATCGTAAATCGTACGTGTCCGCGCTGAAAGTGACTCTCTTCGATTGTTGATTAGACGGAATAAAAGTGGCGGCATTTTGCCGACACAAATCCATTCCTGGAAGATCCATCAGCCAACCCCTTCACGACCAATTACCGGCGTATTGTTGTGCCGGCCCGCGTTACCGCACGCGTATGTGCATTATTGCGTACAGGCCAATTTTTCCGCGAGCTTTCTGTAAAAACGTCCGCATCCCGTTCAGCGCGAAATTTCCGGTCGTCGTCTTTGTCCACCGATGATCACCGTTGGTGGCGTGAGAGCGCCGGAAAAAAAGAACCGCTGTGCCAGACAACGACGTAGAAATGGATCCTCAGGGGTAGGGCGGGAGAGTGCATTAGCTTTCTCATCAATGAAAACTTTATACCATCAAATAGGGTTGTACTGTGCGCTCCTCTCTCTCTCTCTCTCTCTCTCTCTCTGTCTGAAAGGCGCAGGTCGTGCGTGTCATAGCCGACGCGTCGGGTGTGCTCCGATGCTACGCACATCGGATGATGCATAGCATGTTGTGCGGTGAAAACGAAATAGGAAAGCGAATAAGAGAAATCGATTGAACGCGAATGTGAATGTAATCGATGTCAACAATTGCGAGAATTATGTACGTATTTTACAAAGTCGACACATTACGATTAAAACAAAGATTATTTGGAAACACTAGAAGATTATATGAAAGAACCTTAAAAAAATTTTAGCGCTGTTTTAAATTAAAGAAATTTTAAAAATGTTTTGCAAATTTTGGAAACTGATTTGAATATGTTTGCATGAATTGTTTTTTTGAAAATAATATATTTAAAAAAAATATTTATCTATTTTGATTTCGTTAAAATCTTTGTATTAATATTATAAAAGGAATGGCAATAATAATCCTAAAATAATTGTTTCAGCTTTTCTAAAAAGTTTTTGATTATAACCGGTGTCAGTCTTTAATCTGTATGTTTCTCTGATATTCTTAATCTATTCCTATTTAATTAACTTTTACGTTCTGTCATACAAGATCTTAGGAAAATTACCACTCGTAATTAAGAACGTCGGTTACTAAATCTAACACGCGCATGATAGGAATCGCTCATGCGTAAACGCGTGATACACGCACACACGTCCCAGGGGATAGATTGATTCCCATTATCATCATTTAAAGCCGTTGACAGTGACTTTCATCAGGCCCACTTCTTCCTTCGGCCTCTGTTCGTACCTGGACAGCAGATGGGCCTGTTAAGTCATTATCGTTATTGTTTGTGCGCGGCGGGCGCAACGGGGCACCCGCCGTTCTGCGTGTCTGGATTAATATACCGGGTGGCGGAAATAGATCGCCGATGACACGCCGATGGAAAAATGGTGAGTCACACCGGTGCCAATTCTCGCGATTGCTTCACCAGCCAGCGGTTCGTGACCTGAGCCATTCGGAAGAAATAAATGACTTGGGGAAGAAGGAAAGGTAAGTGTGCTCATTTTGAAGCTTTTAAGAATAATTACTTCATTTTGGAGGGTTAAAATAAGAGTATCATTAAACTTTTATTATTTTAATATATAATAATAATTAATAATTTTTTGAGATATCTTTATATCGCGTATATTAATTTTGATATTCCAGAATATTGTAGATACTAGATTTTTCTTTGTGGAACAAGATAAAAGACATAATCGAATTTGGATCTGCATATAGCTGTACGTGTCTAGTATGCTAAATTATATTGTATTACAAGTAACTGTTTCTTTTCTAGCTTTGCCATATTGAGCAAGCGAATAGCGTGCGTACCGATTGGCATACGCAAACAAGAGCGGATTGTCTCGTCAATAAAAGTTCCTTTAACCTATTTTTATCAAACTCAAATATGGCAATCCAACTCAAATTTACCGTTCATTTATCAGTTCATTTTTGTATTTGCGATTATTTTTAGTACACTCATAGATCTCGATTAAGTTGGTTTGAGGTAAATTTTATAGCATTTTAAGATACAAATATTTAATTTAATCAAGCTTTGAAATTTTGCAATTATTTTATATATCACTAATGATGAAAGAATATTTAAAATATAATATTAAATAAAAATAAAATAAAATGCATAGAAATGCATAAAAAATTGCATAGCAAATTGAATATAAATTTTTTGTTACAACAGGCAAAATATTAATTTCAAGATCTCTGCATATTGTTTATCTTAAAGAAAATTAATAATTAAATATTTTATGAAGCGTTACTAACAATGAAACTTCACGATACAAATGTCCGCGTTACGTATATAATTCCGACTATGTTTTCTAAACACGCATGCGGGCACATTCGCCAACGCAAAGTACGTATTTAGCATAGACAATTTTATTTATGCGTGAGACAGACTAGTTGAACGCACATGGTGGGACATCCCTATACAGTCATCTCTATTTCGATCGACGAACGGCATCGTCAGGATGAACTATAAGAAACTTCAAAGAGTTCATTCCTTTGCCATGACTTATACATAGGCGGAATTTTTGCGTTCGGAAGTCGATAGAGAGAAAACAGATCTCGTTTGCGAAGTTTCTAAACCTAAACAAGTAAGAGCAGAAACTGTCGAAATTAGATCAAAGATTATACCATTTTTAAGTATTATCTGCAAATGACTTTTAAAAACTGTATTAAGAGACACAAAAAGCTACTGCAGGAATAGTTGCTAATTAGCATATTTCCAAAACACGCGATTAATTTGTGTAATATTTAAATATACATATGTTAAAATTATATGAGTCATCGTGTGCTGAATGTACACTCGTCTTAAAATAAACGGTATTCAGAATGCTGAGCGTGCAATCTGCGATCATAATTTTGGACATCGAGAATTGGACATTGATTTATTCTGATATCACCGAACGTGATTCACATCCATTACGAACTTACTTATGTAGCTTATAGTGCAATTATAGCACTCCATATGTAGAGGACATTAAACGTGCATCAATGAAAAATCATGAGCAATAAATTTAAATTATTTATTTAAAAAAGTCGCTCCATTGTTATGTAACAGAAATAATGATTTTTTGAAGAAATTATTTTAATAATATTTTTCCGTTTATTATAGCTCTTTGAGATTAGTTTACTTGATTGCAGTAGAGTTTAGAATTTGAATTTCTTTTAGATAATACATTATTTTACAAATAATATTATTTAATTACATAAAAAAATTTGTATAATTTATAATTTTATTGAAACTATTGATTACATTTTTGTTTAAATTTTCTAAAAAAAAAAGAAATATATATTACGGAACAAGTATTGAAGATACCGGATAGTTACGACCTGGGAAATAAATTGATTCGTGAAAAGAGGACTCGCGAAATAGAGAGCGCACAGATGTCGGAAGCAGGATAGCCAGGTGTGGCTGAGCACACGTCGTGTCTGTCGAAAATAGATTAAAAGGCGGCCCAGCATTCCGACTTGAATGGTTTGAAAAACCGTGAATGGGTGATCTCGTTACGAGCCAAGGTAAGAATACAATGTTGAAGAACGATTGCGGCGACAAAGAAGAGAAGCGTAGGAAGCAAGTTTTCGAACAGCACTTGGAAACGTTAGACACAAGGAGGGATACCGTTATTTGATTTTTGAAACACCGTCGTTGAATTTAATGTTGTTATAAAATACGAAAGATAATTATGCGATACTATTTTGTTAACATAATAATATTTATTTATGTATAATTATTGAAAAAGAAGTACGAGAAGGCTACAAAAATGTTTTATTTTTTAATATTAAATTATTGTATTATTAATGCTTTTTCGGCGATTACAATTAATAATGTACTATTTTATTTTCTAATTAATATTTTAAATACTTAACACACATAAAATCGATTTGTATATTATATTATCAATATTAATATACATTATTTTAGATATTTTAGAATTTATTATAAATATGATGTATTTCTTCAAGAATATATAATATACTCGATTAAATAAATTGGAAACAAGAATAGAGTAATCAGACGCGGTTTCTCTGAGTAATATCTCATTATCAGCTGAAAGGCAATAATTCCTAATATCATTAGTATTCGGTAAAGCGCATTTATTAATGCTGTCACAATATATGTAAAATTTACACGCGCCTTTACGCGCGGCGTTGTATAGACAATAATATTAGAATAATGAACCAGATTAAGTCCAATTAGGCAAGTATTATACACCATTTGATGTGAGTTACATAACAGGCAATCACTGCACAACATCCGTCAGAGAGAGGGATGATGAGCGATTATCAAGCATATTTTAAACGCTCTTCACGGATTATGCAAATTTTACCTCCGTTATGACTATAATTCTCTCTGATCATCGAACGTAACGTAAATCTCGATGATTCCGAGAGAGAGAAAGAAAGAGAGAGAGTAATGATTTGACAAAACATAATAATTTTATTAGTTATTCGTGAGAATCTTGTGAAAGATTCACATCCAATTTATAATTAAAATTTGCAGCTTACATGGAAATACGGTAACTCACACATAATAGTTCGATGATTTTTTACAAAGACGAATCGTTAAAAGCTATATAAAATTAATTTAAAAAAGTTTAAGAATGGAAACTATGACAAAAATATTAACCGCAATAAAACATCCAATTAACATCCATTAATATTATCAATATCAAATATATAAAATGTTATATATTTGAGGATATTATTTTAAATTTATACAGGAGAATTCAGGGTTTCAATTGCGCTTGAAAAATGTTGCACTCATCTCATAATCGAGACAGATAACAAAGTGTAGATTTTATTTTCCAATAAAGATATAAGGAACGAGCATAACGATAATGGACATGATGCTTTCAAGCAGATCAAGATCGAGTGTAATGCGATCGAAGTGGCATCGCTGGATAACGATGACACAATACAGAGAAAACGTTTTTATGGGTTACCCTCGTGTCTCTTTATAAAGATTTATTATATATATATATAATGTCAACATCCGTAATAGTCCTGTTGTCATTCGTGCGACAACATTCGAGCGAGAAGGCCACAGCTCCGTACATCGTCAGATTATCCTTTAAAAATCGCGATTATTTCTTATCTTATAATAAACGATTAATCACTTGTAAGCATATTGAAGTATTGTAATTATTCATATAATAATATATCGCGTTGCGCGTATATTATAGTATAATATATAGTTATAATATGTAAAATATTTTAGTACCAAAGTAATAATAACACGATAGTCGGTTTTTGTGATATAAGAGCGCGCTAATGTTTACGTGCCTCGAGTCTGTTATCATTCGCGTGACGACACTCGAACAGGAAAATAGTGATGCGAGACGCTCCGTCGAATTCCTTTTCTAGACGCGATCGCGACCAGTATTGTGAAATTACTTGCTATAATAAGACAATTAATAATTAATTAACATTTATATATAATATGTTACTACATACATATTTCGCGATAGGTTTCAAAGCGCATATTTCGCATAATTTATTCATTTAATCAAGAAACATAGTGACAGGAATTCAAAATAATATAATATCGTTTTATTGCGATCTTTATGGACAATAATTATTTCTCTAATAACACGTAGAGTCAAATATATTCTCTCCGCGATGCTTTATTATGTGATTTTTCGACGATTTTAATATAATTTGGATTAAGAACGTGCAATAAAATAATCGAATTGCGCGTCCGAATAATTAACATAACGATAAACTCCGTGATCAACCGTTTAATGAATAATTGATCTATAATGTGAAATACTTATATAATTTAACATTTCGCATATATATTTGATATGTAAAATATTTTGGTAACGAATTAGAACAATGCCTAACATGGTATTTGGCCTCGACGACATAAACATTGACGCGCGTAAACATTGTTTACGTATCACGGCTTTGTTATCATTTATACAGAGACAATTGAATAGAACTGTAGTGGGGCGAGACGTTCAAATTCCTTTCCTATCCTGTGTTATTATTCGCGCGGCGATACTCGAGCAGTAAACTAGCAGTGCGAGACGTTCCGTCAAATTCCTTTTTTAAACGCGATCGCGTTTACTGTGAAGAGGAAACCAAGTACCCAGTGTCGTCATTGTTGTCATCGTGCCGCGGACGGCTCGTCGTATCGTTGGTGCTGTCATCGTGCCGCGGATGGCTTGTCGCGTCGTCGGTATCGTCATCGTGCCGCGGACGGTTTTCGCGTCTTTCGCGTCGCGTGTCACCACAGCATTGCCACGAGTCGCACAATGGCTCATATGTGGCACGCGCATTTGTGCGTTGAAC
>NW_021853185.1:0-626 GCF_003651465.1 Formica exsecta | reverse complement strand
TTATATTGTGTGATTCGAAACCATGCGTGTGAATAATAAACCATTCATAGAAATCAATTTAAAATACAGAAATAAAATGATTAACTTAAAAATCTATATTATAATATATTAAATATTTCGAGCCGACAACAAGAGTTATTACATTGTATTTTGCCTTCGTCTTTCGCAGCATATGAACAAACATAGTTGTCTAGTTGTCAACATCCGTAATAGTCCTGTTGTCATTCGTGCGACAACATTCGAGCGAGAAGGCCACAGCTCCGTACATCGTCAGATTATCCTTTAAAAATCGCGATTATTTCTTATCTTATAATAAACGATTAATCACTTGTAAGCATATTGAAGTATTGTAATTATTCATATAATAATATATCGCGTTGCGCGTATATTATAGTATAATATATAGTTATAATATGTAAAATATTTTAGTACCAAAGTAATAATAACACGATAGTCGGTTTTTGTGATATAAGAGCGCGCTAATGTTTACGTGCCTCGAGTCTGTTATCATTCGCGTGACGACACTCGAACAGGAAAATAGTGATGCGAGACGCTCCGTCGAATTCCTTTTCTAGACGCGATCGCGACCAGTATTGTGAAATTACTTGCTATAATAAGACAATTAA
>NW_021853184.1:0-853 GCF_003651465.1 Formica exsecta | reverse complement strand
TATTATATATGAAAGAAATGCTTAAAATGAATTGTATTCATACTTTAATCTGAAAACAGTGTACAATCAGATATGGCATAAAATTGCTTCTAATTTGATGCATAAAATTACTTCTAATTTGATGTTGAAAAATATTAGAAGATGTGAATCTCTTTTTTTATAAATAATGACGTTAGATTCTATTCTTACCTCTTCCTTGAATTTAAGAAAAGGAAAGAAGAGAATAAAAATGAATTTATTTTATGAAAATGCAGTTGTTTTAAAGAAATCGAGCTATAAGCTTGTTTTAATTGTTCATGTCTACGTTTAAAGTAAATTAGTACTTTCAATTAATTATACATGTTTCGTTTTACAATACTTTTAAAAACTATTTTAATTAGTGATAAGACTATTAATCTTCTTTATCAGCTGTATTAACAAAATTAATATCTTTAGGTACTTAATTTTTTATATTCGTGATAGCAGAAGTTATGTTTTTATTTTTATGAAATAAATTTAATACAGAATGTTAAAATGGAATATATAATCATATATTTTATACTCTAAGACTGAATAAATTGGCGATTAAGATAGCATTTTGTATATTGTATATATTTTTAATATGTCATTTCTTGAAAACCGCAAATGAAAATGAAATAATTATTTGCAAATTAGCCAAAAGATTATAATTGGACGGAATACTTTTTGCGGAAAACTTTATAATTGGACGGAATACTTTCCATATAGAATGTTATTCGTTATGTGCGTGTATGATTTAATAAAAAAAAAAATCTTAAATGAAAAAATAAATTGAAAATAAAAGAATCACATCCTGATATTATTAATAACAGATTATTCTGTGTATATATATATA
>NW_021853183.1:0-1028 GCF_003651465.1 Formica exsecta | reverse complement strand
ATATATATATATATATATGTATATAATATCATATGAACATACGTCCTATTCTCAATACTTACTCAATACAGTACTAGTTATAGAAGTTGTATAATTTTGTTGCCATCATAGTAAAATCACATACTTGATAGAAGAAAGTGACCTTTGAGAAATCAAAACAAAACAAAAGAATATAATAAAACAAAATTTATAATGATTTTATTTGTTTTGGGTCACTCCAGATACATTTTGAAGAAAGATAATTTCCAGGTGATGCAACGAACGGTACAAAATGCTGTTCAAGAATGATTTAAACATCAAGCGCCAGATATTGAAAAGTAGCCATTAGCTAATATTTTAACACAATAAGTCCAATTTGTGTATAACTTATATATAAAAGTTTTAGTAAAACAAAAGACCTTACTTTTTGATCAACAATAGTAAAAAAAACCATTATTTTTTTTAATTCTAATTTAATATTAAAAAGAGGTCTACATTAGGTTAGAATTTTTTGGGGATGCAGAGGGAGGGACGAAACTCCTTCGTCGCCCACGCTTTCACTTTATAATAAAATGTAAAACTATAAAATATTTTTTTTCTTTTAATTTAACGCATGGGCAGAGGAGATTAATTACGTTTTAATACGTGTTTGTAGTAGATTTATTTAATCTTAAGATATTGATGGATTTACTATAATATTTAAAAACCATCAATCCGTTTATGGTAATCAATCTAACAATAAGCAAAAGTAGAAAATTACACTGCGAGTAACTTACAAAAAATGTAAACCAAAATAGCATATTGAACGCAGTATTATGATTATTATATATTAAGAAAAAACACATATTCCACTAAATATATTCCTTCTTAAACGTATATGATGTCAGAAAATAACGTTTTATTTATTAAACTTATTTTGTATATAACTGTTTAATAAACGACAAGCAACAGCTAAAATCTTTTGAAAGTTACTCAGGGCCGTATCTTTGATAATATACATATATTAATATTAGGTCTACCGAAAAGTTCTGTCCGTTTTTGGAATAAAA
>NW_021853182.1:0-441 GCF_003651465.1 Formica exsecta | reverse complement strand
AGTGACTAAAAAGATGTCTAAAAGAAACCTGAAAGACTACTAAAAAATATCTAAAAAAATCATTAAAGTGACTAAAAAGATGTCTAAGGGAAGCCTTGCAGACTTCTAAAAGATGTCTACTATTAGCCATCTTGTTTTATCATTTTACAGATAAAAAATCATAATAATCATTTAATAATTTAAATCTTACTTATTTAAAAGTTATTTACTAAAAATTATAGCAAAATACTTTTACCTAACTTAAAATCTTCCTGTTTGATTCCATTTTTTATTTTTTGAAATTAATTTTATTAGGTATTCATGACCAAAAACTTTTGTCATAAATTATGAAAATTATTAATTACATAATTACAACAACTAAGAAGACGTTAAAAATCATATTATTTTGTGATACTCCAATTTTTTTTATCCAGATCTATTTATTTGATTTTCCAAGCAATG
>NW_021853181.1:0-761 GCF_003651465.1 Formica exsecta | reverse complement strand
AACGTACATACTTCTATTATTAATTAATATTTTAAAGAAAATAAAGTGTTAATATTTACAATAATAGTTTAAAATAATAATGAGGTACGTATCTATTTCTCTACTTTTACTTAATTAAATTTCTTTCCAAAAATTGCTGAAGCATGAATAGAAATGAGGTGTCACTTTCCACACTGTTTGGGTGCTGTAGATGGAACATGTAGTTGTACAGGTAATATGCAAGATATTTTATAAATTCTTTTATGTTACACTTATGTAGAACATTTGCATATCTTTGAAAAAAATTTTGGGCATCACCAAATTCTGGGTCTAGATATTACATCCCAGTGAGTAATATGTTGTCAAAAAGAGCTCTTGAAGAGCTCATATTTGAAAGCTGACATCCGCCAGCGCTATCTAGAAGATAACATAATGATATCATATAGTTGACTAATGCGTCGATTTTAGACGAAATAAAGACATCATATAAATGATATTTTAAACAATTCTCGAATTTGACATCCAATGGATGTCAAATGTGTAATAAAATATATAATTATTTCTATATTTTACTTGGAATCTAAAAAATACACGTACATGTTAAATATTCAATTTTATTATAAAAAGTTATAACATTTTGTGTGTGTGTGTGTGCGTATAAATGTGTAGTCTACATTTCTACATATGTCTACATTTCTTATAAAATAAAAAGCTGTGGCATCATAATAAAATTTAAAAATAAAAATATTTTATAATTAATATAAACAAAACTAAAACAAATA
>NW_021853180.1:18282-20033 GCF_003651465.1 Formica exsecta | reverse complement strand
ATATATATATATATATATATATATATATATATATATATATATCTGCCCAATTGTAAATGGCTGCCTTAGCTTCACCTGTCACATCGCTGTTAGCAATCTAGTATATTATATGTATAGAAGTCTGTGGTTAAATTAGAGAAGTCGCTAACAGAAATGTTATAAATGTTCAATGTAGTCACTAATACCTAACTCGGCATACTTATTAGTTCAACGTCTCCGCCATTGCTCAAAGCAGCTCTGATAGTCTTCTGAAGCAAGTCCTTTCAAAATTTGATTCGCGTTTTTTTAATGTCATCTGTATCTTCGAAACGTTATGCATAGCTAACTCTCTGTAGACTTGTTGAATCATTTGTAACATTTCTGTTGGCGGCATCTCTAATTTAACGCAGAATTTAATGTTGGCGCGTTGTCAAGCGTTCCTTCCATTATATCGATTTTTAAACAAAATTTTGTAACACAACTTCGCGTGACTGTATCTCATTAATTATTGAACCAAATAATTTAAAACTTGCATCACGTGTTGAGTATTGAGTTTTGTGAATAACCCCCTAAAACGGATCAAACGTTCGGAAATGCGAAGCGAGTCTCGAAACTTAATTGTTCGACGGTGTATATATACAGAATGACTCAAAACACCCGATGTCCTTGAAATGTCATATTCTTGAGCGAATTCTGAGACGATTTTTTCTTTTACAAAATTTTGTCCGAAGCTTAGTTTTTGAGTTATAATTGAAAATAGTTATCTATTTACGAGTCCAGTACAATGGGCAGGCAGGGACGGCGCAACGCGTCACGAGACTCACTTCACAATTTTACAATAAATATTATTTATTGTGGGATTTTATGCCTTAATTTGTGTGGAAATTGATATTTGCGAGTAATAATAAAGTACTGCAGTAAGAACAGTAATATGTTTCTAGTGATATTTATTGTGAAATTATGAAGTGAGTCTTGTGATGCGTTGCGCCGTCCTTGTCTGCCCGTTGTAATAAACTCCTAAGGTGCTAACTATTTTCAATTATAACGCAAAAACTAAGCTTCGGACAAAATTTTGTAAAAGAAAAAATCGTCTCAGAATTCGCTCAAGAATATGACATTTCAAGGACATTAGAACATCAGGTTGTTTTGAATCACCCTGTATATATATACAGGGTGTCCGACAAGTAAGTGACCAAACGAAAGGTGGAGGTAGATTGGGTCAAACTGAGTCGAAAAGTCCTGAACCATTTTTTTTTTATAACGCTTAATAAAGGAGTTATTATTGAATAAAGTTTGGCTAATCAGCGCCGATCTTTAGCCGGGCCACCGACGAGATATCATTAAAGACCGGTGGTCTCATGGGATTTAGTGTGACTGGAAAAAAAGCTCGCTGCGCGTTATTTTAGTTCATCCAGTTATTGTTTTATTATCAAAAATGTATAGATCTTTTATACAGGGTGTCCCAAAGCACCCTTGACAACGCTCGTGAGCAGGTAGAGCACAGTAAACTGAACAGAAAAGTCCTGTACCATTTTTTTCTATAACGCTTAATAAAGGAGTTATTATTGAATAAAGTCTGGTCAATCAGCGCCGACTTTTAGCCGGACGCACGTCAGTGAGCCGCCCGTCTGTTAGTGTGCATCGCCGTAGCGACGGAGCGCTCACGCACACTACCAGGCGCGCGGCTAAAGGTCGACGCTGATTGGCCAGACGTTACTCAATAATAACTCCTTTATTAAGCGTTATAGAAAAAAATGGTACAGGACTTTTCT
>NW_021853180.1:0-263 GCF_003651465.1 Formica exsecta | reverse complement strand
AGAAAATTTTCCATTTATTGACTTCTTGAAACAAAATAAAGAGTTCAATTTCCATACAAATCTTGAAATTTACAAATTATTAATAAATTAATCATTTATTTAAATTTATATATTTAATTAATTATTTATAACTATACCAATATTCAGATTTTATTGTATCTGTATTACTAATTATGCTTTGCAGGCATATTTTATCTTTACTGTGTTTTCGTCGTCATATTGTGACAGCAGGCAATGCTCGACTTTTGCTGCGTTTCTGCCGT
>NW_021853179.1:0-1141 GCF_003651465.1 Formica exsecta | reverse complement strand
TATTTTTATTTACGGAATTTATAAGCTGATAATATAATAATATTATTTGATAATATTATTACTTAATGATTATAATAGAAATAATAAAAAATTAATAGAGCATAAAAAACACATCAAAATCTAGAATCTTTTATCAATCTATTAAAATTATTCTCTCAAAGAAATAAAAAACAAAAAAACTGGATTATTATTCTGTAAGATGTTTAGTCATCTCTATCGTTTTCTAAATTCTTTCAAGCTCTCGCTTTCTGCAACTTGTTTGTATCAAAGAGTTCCAAAATCTTTTACAAGAGCCTTTCTTTAATACTTGCTATACCTCACGAATGTCAACATTTTATAAAATAAAAAACTGAAGCTTTTATTTTGTTTATTATCTCTTTAAAAGTAATTAATATGATTTTTGCATTTAAAATGACATCAAACATAACATTATTGGGATTATTTTTAACTAGATACATAATAAAAATTTTTGTTACGCGTTTCATAACAATTATTATTCAAATTATTTGGGTTTGATGTCATTTCAACAAAAATCTCATTAATCTATTACAATTTCAAAGAGATAAAATAGAAAGTATAAAAATTTTAATGTTTGTGTGGAAAAGCTGCGGCTTTAGATAGGAAAAACAATAGGTAATAAGTAGAAAAAACATTTTTATATATAAGTGACAAAAAGAGATATTGCCTACCACAAACACATTTATTTATTATACTTAATTATTGAGCCACGCAATTTTTATCTACAAACAAAAACAGCCATCATAGCAGCGATGCTTGCGCGAGTCTCCTTCCCTCTCTTAAATTTTACGAATATTTATTTTATAATATATATAAAATATGCAACTTTCTCTGTTTTGTTATTCTCTATTAAGAAATATAGGTCTCTATATAATATAATGATACAATTTTTATGTATATGTATTTTCTACATTTGCAGTAAAAATAATCTTTACTACTATTCATCATAATTTACAGTTCATTAATTTAGGAACCGAAAAGAAAGTTCGGAAGATATTTTTTTGGTTTATATTATCAAATACGCATGTTGGCAGAATAACTAAATTACTTTGACATATAATGTAAGTAGGGGAGATAGGCCGCCAGTAGTATAGCTATGCGGGTTCTAACCCAGGTCCTCTGA
>NW_021853178.1:2867-3950 GCF_003651465.1 Formica exsecta | reverse complement strand
TATGATTTTATATCATTTATAATTTTTTTATTAACATTAAACATTTATATGAAATATATCAGTAATTTTTTCATTACAATTACATCCTTTTTTCTCTACGTTGGAGAGAAAAGGAGGAAAGATTAACAGTGCAACAAGTTCAGCTGGAAAAAATAGACCTTAGGATTGTAACCTATTTGAACCTTGTATTATTGCTCCTAAAAAGATGACATGTCATCTAAAAAAATAAAAAATGTATATAATTAATTACCAACTACCATTAATGATGTCATTATTGCGTTTAATAGCGCGCTACCAGCTAGCTCCGCGAACAGCTGATAGCAATAAATAGCGTGAAATTCGCGCCGCGAATAGTGTCTCCTCAAACGCACCCATAGGCTGCGTTCCGTTTCATGCATGATGCACATGATTCATTGCTTATCCTTGTTTAACATTCGGTGAACAACAGGCCTTACTGACCGCAGAGCTCGTAAACATTATTTTGTATGATATTTCCCATTGTAATCAGTTCGTATAAGTATTATATATATTATTCATAAACGTGTTTTAATACTTTATGACAAATTTTGCTAACAATTATTTATTTTACGTTAGGATGGAAAAGATATCTTTGGATTTGCCGATTTTGATCAATTAACCTAGGAATTATACTGCGGTATTTTGCCCTTGAATATTATTTACTGTTATTTAGAAAACAAATATAAATAACTGAGATCAATATAAGTCTAATTAAAGTAATTTATACCTAATTAATAATTTAAATATTATTTACACAAAACTAATAAAATATATAAAATTTAATTTTCAGACATGTATTTTGTTGTTTTTTGGGATGAATGGTGCGCTACAATAACGGCTTCTTGGCTTATCTTGAAGTCTCAAGTTTTCAAATGGCCACCCAAAAATAAGAATGCTACTAATGAAAGTAAAAAAGGAACGAAGCCTCAAGAAAAGTGGATAACAGTTCGATATTCCAAATTGTTAGGACCTTTCGGTATGTAATTTGTAACGGTTCACCTTTCCCGTACGCCGCGGATCAAGGCTCGCCGGTGCCAGGATTCGGGAGAAGGGGGAAACTCCAAC
>NW_021853178.1:0-727 GCF_003651465.1 Formica exsecta | reverse complement strand
ATAGTGCCATGAGCCTCTCCTACCCACACATCGTCTTATCTCTTTCTATGGTCTAGTTTCCACCGTAAGTATCAATTCGCATCTAGCGCGGCGTAGGACTAAATTTAAGTCGATGGAAACGTTAAATTCGATGCGCACCGAAACAGAATCGGACCGATGACTTCGGTGGAAACCGCGGTCCTACGCCGCGCTAGATGCGAATTAATACTTCGGTGGAAACTAGACCAACGATAATTGTCGCTAACAATAAGACGTTATGCCCGTATCAGACTACGCATTGAAGATTGAGATTCAAGATTCAAGATTGAAATTTGACCAATCAGAATAAAGAAATTTTAGTCCTTTTTGTTCTGATTAGTTAAATTCCAATCTTTAATCTTCAATCTTCAATTTTCAATGCGTAGTCTGATACAGGCCTTACTGACCGCAGAGCTCGTAAACATTATTTTGTATGATATTTCCCATTGTAATCAGTTCGTATAAGTATTATATATATTATTCATAAACGTGTTTTAATACTTTATGACAAATTTTGCTAACAATTATTTATTTTACGTTAGGATGGAAAAGATATCTTTGGATTTGCCGATTTTGATCAATTAACCTAGGAATTATACTGCGGTATTTTGCCCTTGAATATTATTTACTGTTATTTAGAAAACAAATATAAATAACTGAGATCAATATAAGTCTAATTAAAGTAATTTATACCTAATTAATAATTTAA
>NW_021853177.1:0-344 GCF_003651465.1 Formica exsecta | reverse complement strand
AAAATTATTTATAATGTATTTTTTTAAACAATTATTTGTTTTTTTGTAATAAAATTAAGATATAACATGTTATTGCTACTGATTTAATATTTATATAATTTTATTATATGATTGTTACATCAATTTTTAAATGTTTTTGAATATACATTTAACCCATACAGCACAAAAAGATGCAGAAACATTACATAGATATGTATTTATAATAATATAGTATATACATGTTTTTTCATTTTAACATATATACATTTTCTAAAGTGCAGTTACAAATATTAATTTATATACAAGGTGAGGCATTTATTGTGACGCGGGCGTATTTCTCGGAAACGAAGCGAGATATTAAAAAA
>NW_021853176.1:0-256 GCF_003651465.1 Formica exsecta | reverse complement strand
ACCTCGCTTTACGTGGAGAAGCAATATTTTTATCTGCAGTAATGAATAGAAATTTGTAAAGCTTCATTGCTGTATTTCTTTTGAAATTTCTAGCGGAACTGAACAAGTGTACGATTCTGAAGCGTACTATCAGTAACATAAAAACAACTCTAAATGTAAACAAAAGAAATTTTTAGCGAAAATATACTGACAGTGACGCAAATGTAAACAAAAAAAAACATAAACACGCAAATAAGATATAGTGAAAAGATCATAG
>NW_021853175.1:21099-84501 GCF_003651465.1 Formica exsecta | reverse complement strand
GTCTGAAATATCTTTCTGTTTCCGTTATCGTTTATTACCTACTATGTATACACAACGCACATCTACTTGCTCGTTCTCATATTATTTTTCTTATGTTTGTATTAAATTTTACCTTTCTAAAACGATTCTGTACAGCAGTAATAGCTAAATGTCCTTTTTTTCCACTGTTCCAAAATTCAACTGTTTTTCTTTTGTACTTTAAGTTTATATTTCCACCTTCGTTATCCACAATACAAACTTTGTCTTCATAATTATCTTCTTCAGCATCAATATCATACACGTCCACAAATTGTACATCATGCGGTTCCGACGGATCGTCAAAATCAAGTTCCCATTTGTATTCAATCTCAACATCATCATTTACAGCATTTTTTATTATATCGGAAATGGCATTATGAAGTTCAACTTCATGGCGATTAACAGGTGAGACACCAAAATTTGCAATGTTAAACGTTGTGATTAATAAATTTATAACATTTGCTATATTTATTCTTGTCATTTTAACACAAATTGTTGTGTTATCACCAGCGCAAGGAGTTCATCTCCCGTGAGGAGTTAATTTAAGAAATCATCTCTTGGATTTATTTTTTATATATAAAACTTTAATTCGGAACTCACAATCAGAATATATTTCAGTTAACTTAAATCGTATAATAATTGTTAAAATCAAGCGACACGACACATGGTCTTGTCGCTAAACGATCCCCTCCTGGGAAACCAAGGGGAGATAATAAGAAGACCCATCGCTAACGAGCGGCGGGCAGTCTTTATCCTTAATCAATATTACGCGGGCAGTATCGCTAACAGTCGCGAGTGTCAACAGCAAGTGTCGATAATTATTGCAATATCGAGTAGTCACACTTAGTAAAAATCGTGGAGATCGAGAAGCGAGTCCCGCGACGTAAACCCGACTCCAAACACGCGCACGCGAGTGTAGGGTTGCCAAATCCAGAAATCTAAATTACTGGATATTTCGTCTTTGGAAACAAAATCTAACCGGACAAAACCGGACAAAAACAGTAATCATAAAACTAGATAAAATACAAAATTTTATTAGAAATTACTTACAATAAACATTTGTTAAAACATTTAACACGTTAAAATAAAAAACGTTTAATATTTATTAAAACATAAAATATATTTTTTTGAACAAAAATAAAAATAATAAGCTCATTTAATTAAATTAAAAAGTACGGAAAAATACAACTTTAATTAAACATTTAATTAAAGTTGTATTTTTCCGTACTTTTTACTATTTTTAATAGATTAGGTTTAGATCTAGCATAATTTACGAATTCATTACATGACATGTCCAAATTAATGACCGTAAATAATTCAGCTTTCACCAATTCAACTTCCATTCTATTTCTTGACTTTGTCCATACTTGTTCCATTAAGCTGAATACTCTTTCTGGGAAAGCATTACCTGTTGGTATTGAAAGTACAGCCTGAACTATTTTTAGTAAGTTGTTTGTAGTAAAATCACATTTCTTGAAAATATCTATCCATTGTTGATCAACAGATAAATTTTTATCAATATGATGAGCAACAGTTTTTAACACTATATACTCTTCATATAATTGATCTCCATCAAATTGTAATTTGAGGATTTCTGCTGCTTTTAATCTGAATTTCTTTCAGATATTGTTAGATTTGGTAATGCTTGATTAACTTTAAATCCAAAAAATTTTTCTGTTATTCGGTTCTTTAAACTATCTCTAAAGCAACAAAGAATATTATGCAAATCAATAACGGTAAGAGTATTACTCTCAAGTTTAGCAATTAAAACATGAAATAAGTTCATTATATTATGAATAAAATATAAATAACACTCTGGAAGAGTATTAACTAGTAGTAGAGTAGTATCTACTTTTCCTCTCGTGGTGGTTACACGGGATCAGCGACGTTGACGTCCTCTCCCTCGGGTCCGTCCTTCGCAGCTGCCGATCGCCGGGATCCTCTCCGCTCGCTCTCGTCTCGCTATCGCTCTCGTCAAAACGGTCCTCTCGCTTACGCTTCTATCTCGCACGCAAGCTCGCGCCAGTCTCTTCCTGGATCGTCGCGATCCAGAATCGATACCTGTGGGCCAGCCGGGGCTGCGCACACAGGGTGCGTATTATCGCAACCAATCACGCGTTATCACGCGCTGTGGCCAGCGGGCGGCGCGCTCACGGTCGTAACGGGGGTACGCGCGCCCCCGGTATTACAAACAATAATTCGCTGGAGCTCTTTTCGCGGGGCCGTCGCGGGGTCTGAGGTGAACGGTTTGGCCGGAAGTATCGCTACCACCCTTCCTTCCGTCTTTTCCGGGACCGCGTCACGCCATCGGGTGCAGAATTGCAGTCCCTCCTCGGGGACCGGATCCGCACGGGCCTGTCTCCTTGCGCGAGGATCCCCTCGCTGTCCCGTGCGTTGCACATCACGTGTGCGGGTCCTGATCCCGTCGTGACGTAGCTAGTTTGGCCGTTAGATGTTTTGGATTTCCAAATTGCTGGCTCCTTGCCCCTCCAAGGTCTTCCTTGATTGGCGATCGTATTTTCCGTGACGCTTCAGCGACTCTCCGCTCCTTCTTCCGATGAGGCTCCCAAATGAATTATTCATACGAAAGAAAATCATAAACGAAATAAATTTTACGCTCGAAATCTCAATTAATGACGCCTCTCTGGAGGTAACGGTACGGTTCTCGCAATGATTCGACTGGCGCGGCCCTTCAGCCCGCGCTTTTTCGATCGGAGAGGAACTCGGCGGACGCGCGCGAGACGGCAACGTCACAGTACTTAAAAACCGGACATATGACGTCCGGTTTGACTTGTCAACCGGACAAGACTCTTGAAAACCTGACATCCGGGTCAAAACCGGACGGTTGGCAACCCTACGCGAGTGTCAGTTAACGCGATACGCGACACGAGTAGATAATGAAAACGAGGACGAATTATAACTAAGACCATTTGTAGTGAATAAAAGCTTTATTTATACAGCTTTCATTATTCGAGACTCGGTTTTGTACGATGGAAACATTACATTTTCTAAAGAATTAGGCACAAACCATGATTTGAAGTTCGGACCAGCATTGAAGTTCGGAGATATTAGAAAAGATGTATACATTAATAATATCAGCAGCTTCTGGGATAGGCAAAAATTCTTCTTTGTTTCTAAAGTATTTGCCAATGATGTATATATCATTATGAATGTCGCGAGCAAAATATTCAATTTGTACTACAGTACCATCTATTAATTGACAATAGCCATTTGCATTGTCTCTCCCTTTGTATGTCACTCCATTAATTATTGCCATCAAAAACCCCTCACTTGAATATTTTGTATGTGGGTTTGTTACGACAAATGGAAATTTTAGTTTTCTTTCAATCTTTTTTTGAACTCCAACTTGGCGGACATAATCAATCTCCTGATACCGTCTGCATAGCTGCTGTAATGGCTGTGAGGCTTTTCTAATTAATTGTTTCAGTTGTTGTAAATAATTTTCAAATTGAAAGGCACTGAAATTATCCAAAACGCCAAAGATTTCAGCATCTGCAGCCAGATGTATCAAACCATGCACGTTGTATGATACTAAGTAATCTCCATATATCGTTTCGAAATCTCGAACAAAATATTTTAACAGCTGATTGGCATAATCATAGTAATGTGATAGTAGTTGTGACGAACATAAGATTCTTATAGCTACGTGCAAAACGTGCAAAACGCAAAAGTTTATGTATTATTTTTCAGGCAAAATATCAGCCAAAACAAAAGGTCCAGTATATAATAAAAATTGCCTGAATTCTGTCGCTTTCCAGAATTTAATATATTCCAAGGAACGGGATTTTCTGCAAAACTCTTTAGGTATACAAGACTTAACTACTTTAAGTAGCAGATCAGAAATAATGTCGATAGCAGCTCGTCTCAAATGATTTCTTCCGAAAAGCCAAAGTAGTAACATTTTCCGCATAACTCCTAGGCATATTAAATGCATGTAGTCAAGAGGCACATTAAAAATTGGGCCAAAATGTGGAATCAATGTTAACAGCGAAATGCCTTTATGATGCTCCACTTGAGTTTGCATCAAGAAATCTCTGTCCGATCTTAAAGTCGCTTGTGTATTCGTAAAGTAAATACGATTCAGCTTGTTAGCTTCTTTTACAATACACTTTGTGCAACTGTAGTAACCAGTATGCGACATGATATTTAGGACAGTTGCTTTCGCTGGAATGTCACAAATAACTTATGAATCTTAATATTATATATCTTTCCTCGGCAATTATAGCCGGTTGTAATTAAATCTATTGTTTCATCCACAAAGTCTTTTAAGAAATCGTTAAAATCTTGAAGTTTTTTATGCCCATGGTAACATCCGATTAAAAATATTTGTGAACAAGGAAATGAACCCAAAATAGTATACAGAGAACTACCAGATGATTTGAATAATGGTATTCCGTCAATATTGATAGACAAAAGTAGAGTTTTCAAAGTTTCATCCGAGCAAATTTCTTCAGATAATTTTTCTAAGCATGTTTTCAAATCGTTGTGCCAATAATAACCTGGTTCAACAGATCTAATAAGACCATTTGTAGGATTCCCCAATAATGCATTGGCTTTTGCTGGTAATTGTGGATATCTATTCGATTTTCTCAAGAGTTGTAATAAACGTTCCAAAGAAGCATGAGTAATACCATCATGTACTGCCCAAAGAGCAATGTCACGACAAATATCATTTTCAGCGTTTTCATCCTCATTACAGGATTCCTCAGAATTTTCTGGATCATCATCAGACTGTATATCCGACAGAAGAAATGCACGTCTCGTTGTAAGGAAATTTATATCTTCACTGGACTTATTACATGTAGCATGTGTAGTTTGCAGTGTCGTCAATGAATATTGCTTTCTATCAAAATTATTACTTTGTATTATTGAAGTCGATAATCCACTATCTCGAAAAAATTTATGAACAATAGTTTCAACATTTTCCAATACTGTATTATATTTTACTGCGACTCGTCTATTTCTACGAAGTTCTGCTGTAATTGTCTTTGAAGCTGCCCGTTTAATCAATAGTCTTTCATGTGATTTTGAGTAATCACGTATATCCTTCCTACGTCCTAACATAATCGTACCTTTAACACGCAAAGAAAAAAAAATAAATAGAAGTTACGCATGATATCAGGTAACGGGGTTAAAAAAGAAACGAGTACACAAGACAAGACAAGAATCAGAGAAAACAACAAGCTACAAATTAGTTTTTTTGAAATGTACCAGAAGTCAACAAAAAAGATAAAAAATTTTGGCGGTATATTAAAAAATTTGATGTCATCAATTTGACAAAAACATGGATAGAGGAATAAACATGGAAAAAGATAGAGACAAAAAGAACTGTGTTTAAGATCAACAAATAATCGGCGCACAGTTTACTAAGTTGGAAAAAGTATACAAAATTCACATACAAATATTATTATTAGGCAAGATCCAGTGCAAAATGGCACTTCTGTCTATTTAATTTAAAACAAATAATGTTTTTCATTTATACCGAAGCATATGCATACACACATTTATTCATTTATTTCAGTCATACTTGGTCTAGTAATGCTAAATTCTAAAAATGAAACATTTTTAAACCCACCCAAGATAATAGAAGATATATAAATGTAGTTGAAAAGTTAATAAGAATATATAGGCCCATATTCATAGTCTATTCTTATTTCCAGATTGTCTTAAGTAATGTCTTAACATGCTAATACGAGTTTATAATTAGCTTATAACATTTTAAGATTGTACTTAAGACAGTCTTAAATATAAAAACTGGCTATGAATACCAGCCATAAAACATGATTATAAAAACAAAGTATTTAATGGCAGTGAAAGGTTCAGTAATTTCAATGCACAGGAAATAATACTCAAATAAAGCTAAATTATGGCAAGATTTGCAAAATCAATGACTGCGTTTAGCAGGAAGAACAGCTTTGCAACTGTTGTAAGATTTTCCACTGAACACCATCTCTAGCACTTTATGATTTTTTTGTAAACAATAAAAATGGATAACGAAATTAATGCAAACAAATTCAGAGGTATCTTATACCTATAACAATATATTATTACAAGTTGATAACCTACACTTGTGAGTTCGAGTCCTCTTTTTATATTTCTCTTTTCGGGGTGTATTCTAATTTCTAAGAGTGGGAATCTTCCAAAACTTTAACAAATTAAAAATTGTGCGAGTGTCCTCATTAGGCGGGCTGTTTCTCCTACTTTTCAAATTTTCACTCATGACGATCGTCGATTGGTGATCAGTTCAGAATCCCTTGAGCTCTAGGTTTCCCTTACGCCCATGATTTGATTAGACAAAGTCCAAATGTGACGTCACAGAAGTTTCGTCATTATTGATTTAGTTGTATTTATCAGATATTTTGTGAGAATTTATTATCTTTTCGTTATCAGCTTTTTATTCCGCTGGAGAATTCTACTGCGAGGATATCTACTGGTTTTTATTTATTTTAAGAAAGGGTTTTATAAATTATTTAGATAGTATTCAAACATAAAGCGCTTACAAAAACTGCAAATTTACCTTCCTTGTTTGTAGATGTTTGATACTTCTTTAAGGTACGAACCACCATACAGACAAATAACGTGTTATAGTCACTTAATGGCTGCGTTTAGTATACAAAAGATGTCACGAGACATCCGTCTCGCCCTGTAGTTAAGACTCTTCTTCTTTTTCTTAATTGTACGGCCTACGATCCCGACACTGAATACGAAACGCAAATAATACTGGCAATACCAGCAATACCGGCACCAATACCTCTCACATGCACGTGCTCAGTCAATCAGATCCTGATATGCATGCAATATGGACTTACGCATGCGTGAACGCAAGAGTCAGCCAATCACAGACGTAGTCGCTGCGCGCGCAGGTAATGAGTTGCGTGCGTACGTCGGTTTTCACTAATGTCCAATAAGATTGATCCAAGAGGGTTCCATTAATATTCTATGGAATATTTTGTGTATGTTCCATACATATATCAAAATGTACACTGAATATTCCTTATTGCGGTAAATATAGCGAATAGGGGACCCAGCCCCAATGACCTTGACCTTGACATATGTTGTCAAGGACATAATTCTGAGTAACTTTTTCTTCTAATTTAATCGTCGCTCGTTGCTTATTAAAAGGTTATTAACAAAAAAATTTGAAATATACCAAAGTACATGCACGGACAGGAAGCTTTACAATACAGCATGTACTTTATAAGTTGTAAAGCGAGGTCCACCCTGCCTACCAGCGGAGTGGGTGCGGGAGGGGGGTCGAAGGCCCCCCTTGCACCCCCCGTGAGTGTGTGTGTGTGTATGCGCGCGCGCGCGTGCTTCCTGTCCGCTTCGCTATATTTATCCTTATTGCTCATACAAGTAGTGTTCATAGAATATTCTGAATATTTCACGATTATTTGAACCAGGGTATCTAGCGGTTAGGGAAATTTGGAAAACCGGGTATTGTCAGGGGATTTTATAAATCTGGAAATGTCAGGGAAAAATCAGGAAATTTTACTATTTATCTGGATTTTTTCACATTGTTCTACATTTTTCTCAATAATTTGAAATTTTTTATTAAATAAATATAAACTTTTTTCTGGCTCCTAGTACGCTAATTTTCTGTTTTGTTAAAAATTGTTTTACTTACAAACTTGTTCGATAATTTACATTTTCATCGTCGTGTTATTTTATTTCAATGTGTTTGACAAAAACAAAATTATAAAAAAATGAATACCAAGCAGCTCTATCTGTATGACAAAAGTTGTTGTGCGACTGTAAGATGTCGCGGCAGTAGCGCAGTTGGTACGTAAAACACATCCATTTACGTGGTTTTTGTTAACGTGAAATTTTTACCGACCTTTTCTTTTATTTATAATAAAATTGGTAAAATATAACAAAATATAATGCTAAATTGGAATAGCGTGTCATTTCAACAGTAAGTAACAGTATTGTACAATATTTTATTGAGCCGTGTTAAGAAAGAAACAGCAATTTAAATGAGGTTAGATTAGGTTATGTATCGTCATGTTTCTCTATTGATGTATCATCGGCATTATTTACATTCACATTCAAGCATCACAATTCAATCAAAACAACAATAAGTTTAACATCTTCAATTTGGTTGATTTTGAATAAAAATAACTTTTTTACTATCTGAAATTAATTAATTAAACTTTAAACTTTCTGTCATATTAAATAAATTAGTATATCTTTCTTTCATTTTTTTCTTTAAATTTTTATTTTCTAGAAATATATGGCACAATGTCTACTAATACTAAGAAATGCAGCTTTAAGCTAACATGGACCAATGAAAGCATTTTTTCATGGTTGAAACTTGTCCGAAACGACAAGTTTTCTGCAAGATGTTCGATATGTAGTTCGACATTTTCTTAAAATAATATGGGTCGAAGAGCCTTGACCAGTCATATGAATGAAAAAAAACACAAAGAAATTGCAAAAAATCAAACCTCAGCGATCTTCCCGATATTAACTAACAATAACGTTACGAAGATTGAATCCACAGACTCAATTCATTGTTCCAACACTCTCATTGCAGCCAACACGTCATCACGAATAATTAATTCTACACGGACTTCGCAGGAATCTCTGACGATTCTAAACGACGAAAATTGTCCAAACAAGATATGTTCGTCTACTTGTGCAGTACATTGCAATACGACGGCATCACCGATTCAATTTCGAAACAAAATCGCAACGAGTGAAGCATTTCATTATGAACGATCGTAACACAGAAGCAGAGATTTTGTGGTGCCTTCATGCAGTCATGTATTACAACTCTCTGAGAAATATCGAAAGTAGTATAGCATTGATGAAAGTTATGTTTTCAAATAACGAAGTTGCAAACAAAATGCAGTTAAGCAAAGCGAAAGCAGCATATATGATTACATATGGTTTCACAAATTATTTCCAAAACGAACTCAAACAGCAAATCAAGAAATGTAACAATGTTGTAATCTCGTTTGATGAAAGTCTAAATAAGATATGTCAAAAAGAGCAAATGGATATCTTTATCCGTTTTTGGGACGAAGATAAAAATGAAACTGTAACGAAGTATTGGACTTCTACATTCTTAGGACACACGATGGCGTTTGATTTACTTGCTGCATTCAAAAGCTCTATCCCGCGAGATATGCTGCAAAAGATGATACAAATCTCTATGGATGGACCAAACGTGAACATTAAATTCCTCAGAGAGCTAAAACACGATTTAATTAGGCACTTGTGGATTGCACACCCTGCATTGTGCATTTAAAACTGGTATAAAAATTACAAAATGGGAAATAATTGAGTTTCTGCGAGCCTTGTATAATTTGTTTAAAAATGTACCTGCTCGAAAAGCAGACTACATAAGAGCTTCAGGTTCGCAACAGTTTCCCATGAAGTTTTGTGCAATACGATGGTTAGAGAATATTTCAGTCGCTGAGCGAGCTAGTGCAATCTTACTAAATATTCGCAAATATCTATGTGGAAAAAATTACAAAAGAAAAGAAAGTCCCACAATGCGCCAGTTTTAAAGTTGTTACTGACGCATTAAACGACAAATTGTTGTTTCCAAAGTTGGCTTTTTTCAATCACTTGCAAGTGACGTTCAACACTTTCTTATTAATTTTCAATTTGATTACCCGATGACTCCATTTCTTTATGATGAACTCACCACACTTCTAAGATCCGCGATGGAAAGAATCGTTAAGCCGGATATCTTACGAGAACTAGATTTATCAAAAATAGATGTAAAAAATGAAGATAATCTACTGACTGCAAAGCATATAAACCTTGACTATGCGACTGAAGCTGCGCTTCGAAAAGTAAATTGATCTGCTCTCGAAAGTAAAATATCTGATCGCGAAATAATGTAATTTAAAGAGCAAATTCGCAAGTGTATTCAAGCTTTCATCATAAAAATAATAGATCGTTCTCCATTGAAATTTCCTATTGTAAAAGCTGTTTCTTGTCTAAATCCAACTGTAGCGCTGCAGACCGATTTAGCAAATAAGCGGCTATCTACTGCATTACGTATTTATGTGGAAAACGAGATCATCTCCGGACATACAGGAGATAAAATTGACCGAGAATATAAACGTACTAGCTATAGGCCTGCGCTTCGCGCGGGATTTTAAGTCTGTCCGTCTTCAATATTTTACCTGGCATATAATAGATGTTATATTTTTTATTATTTATTCACTTATTTTTTTTCACGATTGACGTACTCATCGTTAATCCATTATTACTATGTATTCACCATTAATCCACTATTATTTGTTATAATTTATTTTTATATTTTTTCTATTTATAAAACTTCTCTCTATATACTATATTTGCCCAAAAAGATTTGTGATTTTCTGAAATAAGATTCTCTTAATTGCTGAATTTCCGTTATACGGCCGCCGAGCTACGGAAAGCCGAATACCGCCGAGCGCTGCCGTGAACGCCCGAGCGACACCCGCCGAAACGCCGCGCCGTTTCGCCCAGGGGAGGTGACGTATTACCGATAATTACCTGCCGAAAAACAATACGTCATTATCCCCACCCGGGGGCGAACGACGCGGGTACCGTTAGACGCTCAGGTATATAACGGCAGCCTTTTTAGATCCCGGCACTAGAATCGCACCGAATCTGAATCCGCTCGAGCTGTACGCTCGAGATTTTCCTGATCCGATCCGACTCAATACGCAAACCCGACGGAACGCGAGGTTGACGAGTACGCAGCCTCCGCCGAGTATTCTCGTCTTCCGAACCGTTTTGCGATCCTTCGCAATCCGCAACCGCTTCTCTCGAGAGTTCTCGAGAAACGGTCTAATTTCCGACCGACCCGATCATACGGACCGTGGGATGGCGAGTTCGCCACCCCGGTGAGTTTTCTCGACTTCCGGTGGTCAATCCATACGCCGCGTGCGAACAAGGGACAGCGAGTTCGCTGTCCGTACGAGATCTCTCGATATCACACGCATCCCATAACATCTGGGAATACGCGACATAAAAGCATAAGAAGCAGTCTCGGCGATTTAAACCGACTCACACGTTTTTGTGAACCACGCGCCGTCACAACAAACCGACCGCGCACCCCGCGCCGCCTGGCGTGTTTATATCCGCGTTGCGTATACTACATCGAATTTCATGTGGGTGGATGGATAGGGATGTAAAACCAGAAAAAAACCAGATAATAGCTTTCCCAGAAAAATTTGCAAAATATTGGTACCAATATCGAGAAAATTTCGAGAAAATCGATTGTGCATATGTGGATGCATGTGTGGGTGCATGGATGAATGGATAAGGGTGTTAAACTTAAAAAAATCACATAGTGGCCTTCCCCGAAAAATTAGCAAAATTTTAGTACCAATTTCAAGAAAATCGGTTGTGCGTGTGACGATGAGTATGTGAGTGCGTGGGTAGATGAGTAGAGGTGTAAAATTAAAAAAAAAAACAACATAGTAGCCTTCCCCGAAAAATCAGCAAAGTTTTGGTATCAATTTCGAGAAAATCGGTCCATAAATGTAAAACATGGTGTGTTGGTGCGTGGGTGGGTGGGTGGAAGTGAATAACTAAGAAAAAACCACATAGTAGTGTTACGTCCGGCGGACTCCACGATTCTTTTCTTTCATCGTAAATAGAGATTAGCGGTATCAGAACGCGTTATACGCGTTTATCGAAGACATCCGCGACCGCCATTACGACATCCGGACTCGCCATTGATACGGCGCGCTAAGTCCCGCGCCGGGGGATGATCCACATCTTCTCGTGGGGGTGTAAAACTAAAAAAATACCACATAGTAGCCATCCCCGAAAAATTAGGAAAATTTTGGTACCAATTTCGAGAAAATCGGTCCATAAATGTAAAAGTAGTTCGTGGTCCGACAGACAGACAGACAGACAGACGCGACTTATATATATAGATTTATGCGATTCCAATGGTCCAGGAAAAATTAAAATCTTTTGATCGGTTGGAAAATCGTTTAGATCATTTTTGGATCGATCTGATCATGACTTGTGGTGTTTCAGAGTATAGTAATTTGTTGTATTTTGTTAAAACAGTTATGATTCTTTCGCATGGCAATGCTACGGTGGAACGAGGTTTCTCTGTAAACAAGAGATGTTTAGTCGAAAATTTACATGAAAAATCTTTAATCGCGCAGAGAACAATTTATGATGCCATTAATGTAAAGGGCAGGCTTAAAAATTTTGTTGTCACAAAAGATTTGATTCGTGCAGCTCGTAATTCTCATTCATGGTATAAAGAAGATATTGCGAAACAAAAGAGAGAAAAGAAAGAAGAAGAGGAAGCACGAGATATGCAAAAGCGAACTGCCAAAATGATCAAAGAATTGGAGCAAAAAAGAAGAAATTACTTGATGACGCCGTAAAAGAAATGGCTCGAATTTTGATGAAAAAATTAAAGACATAAAAAAACTGTGATTTCGAAACCGATACCATATTACTACTACTAGTCACGAAGCAATATAATATTAGCATTAGTTATTAATAGCATCAAAAACGTTACAAAAAATAGTATTTAGCCGCTAGTTCGTTTGTTTATCGCTATTTATCGCGCTATTTATCGCGTTTATCGCGACGCGCGATCTCGTATTTGAGATTTGGTCATGAGAATTATATAAAGCTTGTAAAGAGTAACCGGCAGGAAATAAAAAATGTAATTATTTTCTGTCAGTTCAATTTCTGATGCAATCTCAACATAGGGAATTCAGATATTGGATTGTTTAGAAAATATTACACGGCTCAAATCCAAAAGCCAAACCTGATATTCATGTAGACTACGAAAATCTCAAATATCAAAGAACGTGAATTATTTTTAGTATTACATTTTCAGTACAGGCAATAAATAACAGGACGCAATTTTCAGAATTTGCTCCCTGAAACGTACGAAAAATATCCCTAACATATCCCATAGAAATCCTTAGAATGTTCCACAGGATCTCCCTGGATTCTCCAGAGGCTAGTATTCGGCTATCATTTACTCTTCCTCAGGACATCCAGAGGAGATCTGAGTATTAAAATGGGATATCCTCAGGATATCCTACATGTATGTCCTGGATGCCCTTCGGACGTCCTAAGGACATCCTTGTGCGGTCTGGGACATTTCCAAAACTAAAAGTTACGAGTAATTCCAGATCCACAAAATGTTTGTGGATTATAGAAGTGCTTCGATATGATTTTATCATTTCATTATTCTTTATGCCAATTACAAATGTGTATTTAATGCTGTTGTTTTTATGATATTTTTGATAGAATGCTCACAAGATTTATTTTGCTATTAACACAAACTCATTGCTTAGCCATATGTGAGGTTATTTAAAAATATTATTTATGCATTAATTACATTCAAATGTAAAACTAAATAAACATTATATACAAATGCGCGTTCGCGGGTATAATTACTAGCTTATCGTTTTCGAAAACATGGTCTGCCAAAATCTTCCATAATCATTTTTCAACAATGTATTTATGACAAATATGTTAATTGACAATGTACAGATTCACTCAAATGTAAACATTCGCTCAGTTTTGCTAATATAATCTAACTTTGCTCAATATGACATCGATTAGAAGAAATCACTTCTCTTCCATGCACTATTCCGCGATATTCTTAATAACTGTTAACCACTTTATTATTTTTCTTCTGGCGTTGCACTATTCCGTGAAGATTATTTATAATCTTATATTCAATACTTATATTCAATATGGTATTAGCTTTGTAAATATATACTGTTTATAAATAGTTCCTTTTAAAAAAGAATTTCCTTTCTATCGAATAAATTTAAAAAAAATCACATCCATGTAAATACTGCATAATGTAGTACTTTATCAAATTTAAGAAATTAGGCTCTCGAGTGACATCACAAATTCTAATAATCGCGGGCTAGTAAGAGCCAGAACGCGGATGGCAGTGCGTCAGTTTCATAGAAAAATAAGTTTTCTATGAAACTGAATATGTGCACAGGGCACGAAATTTACTTGGTGTATACCAAGATTTTTTAAAAATTAATCTCAATTCGAGATTTATAATAATCCCTCTTTACCCCCCTGGAGAGACGAAGGCGAGAAAAATATCGGGGCGAAGTCGCTGAATCGGGAATCGAACCCGAGTCTTTCGCTTGCCGGGCGACTGCTCTTACCTCTGAGCTATTCAGACCCCACACCACCGATACTTCTCATTTGCCTTATAATATCTATTACTATTAACGCCATCTTTCAACCGGCGTGAACTAACAAATTTAAGAAATTAGGCTCTCGAGTGACATCACAAATTCTAATAATCGCGGGCTAGTAACATCGATCACATCAATCACCAATTCCGAGTTTAAAAGTGCCCCGTGCCAAACTGATCGACTTGTTTTGAAATTAATCATAAGCTTTACTAGATAGACCTGGAACGAAAAAGATTAAAATTAAAGTGAGATACAAATACTTGGCGTGCCCGATCTGAAATAAAAATTTCCAAAAGATTATCAGAAATCATTATCAATATATTAATACAAATATATGACATAATGCGACACGGGCACGCCAAGTTTCACTCTTGGTGATCGATGTGATCGACGTTACGGCAGTAAAAATTAAGTAATTTTATGATGTACTATTTGTAATAAAATCCGCAATATAATTGTTCCCTTTGTAATACACACGTTTTCCAAACTATAAAGATATTTATAAATGAAATTTGTGCCAAAATTTTTTTCAGAATTAATATGTACCTGCTATTAGCAGTATTTGAATATTCTAATATTGTTAATATGTTAATTCCAATATAAGCAAGCATATGTGTATATGTGTATGTATGCGTCTTTATAATAATAAAAAAGATTTGCAAAAACTAGAAAAACGGCGCTATTGTGCACATATATATATAATTGCAATTCCTTGGTCCATTCATCATTCTCCATACGCATAACAGTATGTCCACTTTCACTAGGACGTTCTAATGACACAGGAAATTAAAATAAGTTAAAGATTTCCATACATTATCTTTAACACCGAATTCTTCATTTTTAGCCTCGAAACGCACTCCATTAATAACATTGTTATTTGGTACCAAAGGACCAATTTGATCGCCATATTTATGATATTTTCTAATTAATTCACTTCTAAATACATCGGCTTTTTTATGTTTCAAATGCTTTTTAAACGACGTTTTTCGAATTCCGGACACATATCTTTTTTTGGAGTGTAATAAATCTTTAGTATTTAAGGTAACGAATTCGAGCGATATATCATCATCATTGGTAAACTGAAATAATCCTTGCCCATAAATTTGAGCTTTACAATTATGATCACTGCAAAATCCATTTATTTTTACAATATAATCTGTAGCATAACAGTTCGCGTGTATTACTTTTTGGTTCTTGAAAGAATACGCACATGGTAATTTTTCTTGTAGAAAAATTAATTCAGACAAGATATGTGTCCACCCATTCTTCAAAGAATAATAAATTTCTCCTCTATTATTGACTTTCTCTTCTGGTTTGATATTTAACCATTGTTCTTTTGATAAAACAATTTTAAATTGAATTTTTTTATCATTACATGGATGTTGCGTATTCCATTCAAAACTGTCGAAGCTATTGCTATTACTATCATTACACAAGTCAGAAATATCTATGTCATCAGTTTCACTTAGAATTTCTTTCGTAAAGTTATTGAAATTAATCACATTTTTCATCTTTTTATATGTTTCGAAAACGTTATGCCGATTTTGATAGACATAAAAGTATAAATTAAAATGTTTCATTTGATTGTCCCATGTTGCGCATATGTCTCTCCACACTGAATTAAATTTAGATTTCAATTTGCCGGTTTGATTGTCACAAATTTCAAAATATTTTAAAGTTTTTATAATTTCAGAATTAGATATTGCAGCACGAGGACTCATTATTATAAAGAAAATTATAAAAAACGTCTTGCAATGTGATATGAAATTTGCAGTGATCATCCTTTCGTTTCTTTTTTACTATAATTTCAAGATATCGCGGATAGAAGCAAAATGAAAACACATGACTTAATTGTCAGAATAATCTACATTGTTGATTTATTATCAATTTAACCTGAATCGTCAACCGTGCCGAAATGATAAATTTTTTATAATGCTAAAAAACTTACATTATTCTATTGTCAAGTTGAACAAAGTAATGTCCCAATAGCGGAATTCTGTTTCAAAGTGAATCTATGCGTTACACTTGAAGCCGCACAAAAAGTATCTTCATTTGTCACAAGCGTTTTCCTATAAAGAAATAAAGAAATAACAATTTTATTCATTATTCTGACAAGAATTTATCTTATGATTGTGATAATATATTTTGCATTATAATAACTGACCTCATTATATTAGTCAGTTGTCTTGCGGTAGCCGCCGGTTCAAATTTTACTTTACAAACATATGTGACTTGTCCACTTTCACTAGGACGTTCTAATGACAC
This sequence comes from Formica exsecta, assembly GCF_003651465.1. Classification (NCBI taxonomy): domain Eukaryota; kingdom Metazoa; phylum Arthropoda; class Insecta; order Hymenoptera; family Formicidae; genus Formica; species Formica exsecta. The sequence continues at coordinate 68,035 of NW_021853175.1, read as the reverse complement.
AGGAAATTAAAATAAGTTAAATACTAAATTCCCAGAGAGCAGATAACCTTCCGCGGCTATCTTGAACCAACTTGGTTAACAATTATTCAAAGTGAATCTATGCGTTACACTTGAAGCCGCACAAAAAGTATCATCATTTGTCACAAGCGTTTATAAAAAAAATGGTTAATAGCATTACTCTGTAATTTGTTGATAGAAATGATTGTGGATTGCCTCTCCATGCCATACCTGTGGGAATATCTTTATGTTCATTGAAACTTGAAAATGGAATATATGGTCTGCGAATATCCCATACATTTATACTACAATCAACCATTAGAGCACAACTTGCTATGTGATATTTTTTTCTGTGGTCTCCATTTAATGCGTCCCTCTGATGCAATAATATGTATGGCATAATCGCAACTTGGTTTACCTGACAGATCCCAAACCTAAAGAGTTCATATAAAGAATATAAATATACAATCAATATTTCATAAAAGTCTATATATAAAATAATGTATATGCCTTAATAGTTTTATCTCTAGATGCAGTAGCGAGCCAAGTGGCTTCAGGATGCCAATCACAAGTAAATATCGGACCACTGTGTGCGGTAAAATGTTGAAAATAACGATGCGGCTTTCTCATGTCTCATTGCTGTACATGTCCATTTTCGGATACAGCAGCAAAAGTATGCGGTTGTTGTGGACAAAATTGAACATCTCTCACCGATTCTGTATTACAAAATATATGAAATACACAAAATTTCAAAATATTAAAAAAATTATTTTGCCGTTATCTTTAACAATTACAAGAGAGCTTTATCTATATATACTATAACATAATTTACCTATAATATTCTCCAGTAGAGTAAATATTTTAAAAACTGCAATATAATTCACACCCATATGATACAGTTATGTTAAAAATATGAAATTTTATTCAAAACTTATGATAAACAATCCGTTATATCATAATGACTAAAATTACAATACACACACACACGCATACACATCTATCCCTCAAAAAAAGATATATTATACTAAAAAAAACACACCGTTACGACCGGCTATCACAACCTAGCTATTATCTTCTTCTTCTTTGTTTGATTGGCACAAATTAATTACCCACCACACGGCCAGGTAAGAAGTGAACGGCCGATTAAGTGAACAATTAGAAAGGATTCCTCTTTAGAAGGGGAAGATAAAACTCAAAAATATGATCCAAAGGACACACGCGTAACGTGTCTGAACACGTTCGTTCCCGCCCGCGGGCGGCAACGAACTTTTTTGGCTATTATCTTTATTAAGGGCTAAGGCCGATATTACATTTGTCGTACGACAAACTTTTTAAGGGCATTGATTATCTAATTTCTAGAGACTCAAGAAAGTTTCTATTTTGCAGCCAATCAATATGCTTAAAAAGTTTGTCGTACGACAAATGTAATATCGGCCTCAGACCACGCATTGAAGATTGAGATCAAAGATTGAAGATTGAAATTTGACCAATTAAGACAAAGAAATTTTAGTTTCTTTTATTCCAATTAGTTAAATATTAAGGAGCAATCGTTTGAGCTATAAATTATTAAAAAATATGAACTTCCAGCGCCAACTTATTTCCGGTGTTGCGATTGACCACGTTGCGATTGACCACATTGATATTGACTACGATCCCGATTGACCACGGTCCCGATTGACCACGGTCCCGATTGACCACGGTCCCGATTGACCACCCGTTGTCAATATAAACGTGATTAATCGGGACCGTGGTCAATATTAACGTGGTCAATCGGGACGTGGTCAATCGGGACCGTGGTTAATCGGGACCGTGGTCAATATCAACCTGGTCAATATCAACGTGGTCAATCGGGACCGTGGTCAATATTAACGTGTTCAATCGGGACCGTCGTCAATCGGAACCGTGGTCAATCGGGACCGTGGTCAATCGGGACCGTGGTCAATCGGAACCGTGGTCAATATCAACCTGGTCAATATCAACGTGGTCAATCGCAACGTGGTCAATCTCAACGTGGTCAATTGGGACCGTGGTCAATATTAACGTGGTCAAACGGGTGCCACTCGTACGGTGTACCATTTGTCGAGATAGACCGAGCATATGAGCTACATGGCGCACGCTATTTTTGGGGTTCCCCTCAAACTCTCTTAAAATCCTTTTTTCATCGTTTACACTGTAATGCATTGATGCACCAGCGTTTCGACGATTTGGAATAAGAATTCCCGATTCTTTAGCGCGTTGAACACATCTCAAAATAACATTCGAATTGGGATGTCGCTCACGGTCGGGAAATCGCTCCGCGTAGAGACGAGCCGCTGCACGAGCATTTTCGTCGGTTGCTCCATATACGACAATCATATTGGTATACTTTTCTGCAGTATATTTCGTCATTTTTTACTTTTTTTTACGAGACGTACACGTCGAATGTTGGGCGCCTACTGTGGTGGAGCAACAAATAACGATCGAAAAGAAATGACCGATAACAAATGAACGCTGTTGACTTTTTACGAACGTTTATTTTTTTCAAACGCTTGTGCCGCGGAACTCTTGTGCCGTTGTCTTTACGCGGAACGATTCTCTAGTTCACGCGTTGATTATGTAATTTGATATCCTTGTACTCAGTCGCAACCACACTTGATCGGTGAATATTACAAATTGTCACTATTTTACTTGTAATATTCGCCGATCAAGATATTTTTCGGTATCGAGCGCGTGTGGTTTTCCCGACCGTGAGCGACATCCCAACTCAAATGTAATTTTGAGATGTGTTCAACGCTCTAAAGAATCGGGAATTCTTATTCCAAATCGTCGAAACGCTGGTGCACCAATGCATGAGTGAGTCTCGATTGCGCACATTACCAATCGGACACGACAATATTTCCCAATCGGACACAGACTTAATCGGACACAGGCTCGAACGGACACATATGGTTGCAATCGGACACAAGCCTGATCGGTCACAGGCCCGATCAGACACAGGCCCGATCGGACACAAGCCCGATCGGACACAGACCCGATCGGACATAGGCTCAATCGGATACAGACCCGATTGGACACAGTTCCGATCGGACACAATCCTCATCGCGAAGCTAGGTCCACCCTACAATCGTTGTGTGGATGGGAAAATGTATGCGTGGACACAGTGGGTTCCGCCCCCCTATGGGGGGGCTCCACTATCACTAAACTAGACACATAGGTTTGTGTTGAACCTCGCTTTGCGTGGAAAGTTGTAAACCTATGTGGAACCTTACTTCGCATTAAAAAGTATATGTGTGGAGGCAGTATGTTCCGCCCACCCTACAAAGGGGCTCCACTATCAAAAAACTAGACACATAGGTTTGCGTTGAACCTCGCTTTGCGTGAAAAGTTGTAAACCTATGTGGAACCTTACTACGCATTAAAAAGTATATGCGTGGAGGCAGTATGTTCCGACCCCCCTACGGGGGAGCTCCACTTCCGGAAGATATAACCTAACCCAAACCTATTATTTCTGATATACTATGTCCGATCGGGGTTGTGTCCAATCGGGCCTGTGTCCGATCGGGATGGTGTCCGATTGTAACCATATGTGTCCGATCGGAACTGTGTCAGATTGAGTCTGTGGCCGATCGAGCCTGTGTCCGATTGGGAATGTGTCCGATTGCAACAGTATGTGTCCGATCGGAACTGTGTCCAATTGGGTTTGTGTCCGATCAAGCCTGTGTCCGATCGGGACTGTGTCCGTTCGGACATGTGTCCGATCGGATCTGTGTCCGATCGGGAAATATTGTCCTGTCCGATCGGTAATATGCGCAATCGGGACGATCCCCAATGCATTACGGTGTAAACGAAGAAAAAAAGATTTTAAAAGAGTTTGAGGAGAACCCGGAAATAGCGTGCGCCATGTAGCTCATATGCTCGGTTTATCTCGACAAATGGTACACCGTACTTTACGCCGAAACGGATTGTACCCGTATTATTATCAACGAGTACAACAACTTTTGGCGAGAGATGCAGAACAGCGCATCTATTTTTCTGAAGGTATTCTTATTATCTTTAATTAATATTTTTGTGTTATCAAAAAAAAAAATAGTCAGCGAAACATACACAGGGTTTCTCGCTCAGTGTCGGCAAAACGATTTTTTCCCCGACCGAATTCTATGGACGAATGAAGCAACCTTCACCCCGAACGGCGTATTTAATAGCCGTAATTATTTATTTTGGGCGGAAAACAATCCGCACGCCGTTCGGGAATGCTCGTTCCAATATCGATGGGCGATAAATGTATGGGCAGGAATAACAGCGAACTGAGTCGTAAGTAGTAAATTTTAGTAAATCAAGGAATCTTCTTTCGCAGCTTTAAAATATATCATTTTCTTTCGTGATTTTCAGATTGGTCCTTATTTCCTACTGCCACATTTAAATGGGGAAATATATCTAAACTTGGGTGTAGTTCCGAAAAGTACTCACTCCCCATTTTTTTGGAACTCAGTGCTTTTGGTAGTGGAGCCCCCCGCAGGGGGGCGGAATCCACTGTTTCCACGCATACACTTTTCCACGCGAAGCGGGGTTCCACATGGGTTTGCAGCTTTCCACGCAAAGCGAGGTTCCACGCAAATCTATTTGTCTAGTCTTTTGGTAGTGGAGCCCCCGCAGGGGGGCGAAACCCACTGTTTCCACGCATACACTTTTCCACGCGAAGCGAGGGTCCACATGGGTTTGCAACTTTCCACGCAAAGCGAGGTTCCACGCAAACCTATTTGTCTAGTTTTCCGGTAGTGGAGCCCCCGCAGGGGGGCGGAACGCACTGTTTCCACGCATACACTTTTCCACGCGAAGCGAGGGTCCACATGGGTTTGCAACTTTCCACGCAAAGCGAGGTTTCACACAAACCTATTTGTCTAGTTTTTCGGTAGTGGAGCCCCCCGCAGGGAGGCGGAACGCACTGTTTCCATGCATACACTTTTCCACGCGAAGCGAGGGTCCAAATAAAAAAGCACCTCAGTTTGTGAGAGATGAGGGAACTTACAGTTAAAAAGCACTCTAAAGTTAGGACTTTTGTGTTAACGCTGTTACTGTATATATACTCCATTTCCTCGAAAACTATTATTCGTACGGTGAAAATGTATAGAACCTAAAATGTTTATCTCTGTGTGATCTAAAACTTTTATCTAAAACATTTATCATGATTTTTCGTATTTACTGAGATAAACGTAAGAAACTATAATTTTTATGGGTTTTTCATGGTTTTTACCATGAAAATCAAGTAGTCGCCAATTTTCACTATGATATTTGTAATCAGCGCGTCAAAATACGTAAGAATACTGAGTTTAAAAAAAATCGGGGCTGAGTACTTTTTGGAACTTTATCCCTAAACTTCCTCCAAAATGAGTTACCCATTCTCCTCGAAGATGTTCCTCTCAATATAAGAAATAAACTCATCTTCCAGCATGACGGGGCTCCTGCGCATTTCGCTCGACAAAATTAAATTTACTCAATAATTCGCAAAGAATACTAATTAAGCGTGATCAATTATTATACATATGACCACTGCTTTGTTTTAGCATTAATCCACGCCGGGTTCGCGAATATTTAAACGCGCATTATCCGGACAGATGGATGGGTCGAGGTGGTCCAATCATTTGACCGGCGCGATCGCCAGACTTTAATGTACTAGATTATTTTGTATGGGGTCACATTAAAAATGTAGTTGGACACAGGCGTGATGGTACAGAAGTTGAAGTACGAGAAGCAATTCTCGCAGCTTTTAATACCATCACGCCGGAAATGGCATATCGCGCGACGCGCAATATTACCCGAAGAGCCGAACTCTGTTTACGAGAACGAGGAAGGCACTTCGAACAATTTTTACATTAAAATATGAGAGTGGATTAGAAATATTGGGGATACCACTTTAAAAAAAATGCACCGTGTTATCTACCGCAAGGTGGTATGGAAACGATAGCATAATACTTCCTATGCCGCGCGCGCGAGAAAGAGAAAGAAAGAAAGAGAGAAAGAGAAAGAGAGAGAGAATAGTTCGAGATGCGTGGCTTCAGCGTTCGCTTGTATGTAGCCATATAGAGCGCCCTTCCCACCGCTTCGCCGCGCACCAAGCAACGCCTGAGTAGGAAAGCTCTTCTCGCCGCGCGCTTGTGTAAGGCATGGATTGGTCCATCTTTTTAAATTAATTTCTTAATAATTATTACCAAAATCGCAAAATGGTAAAGGACTTTTCTTCTCCGTTTCATCTGCTCTACCTGCACATGGCGGGTGATCCGCGAATTATGGGACACTCTGTACAAGATATGTATGTGAGCGCGTGAACGTATAAAAGTTGTGTCGGCGTGTGCGAGTGTTCCGTGTGCGGACGGCGGTGCATTTAATGCAGTGCGGTCACTCGTAATGTTTTCGGCGTATCGAATGCGCGATCGACTATCTATCGTTAGTCGCGCAGCGCGTGGTCGGCAGGAGCCGCTAGTTATCGGGTCGCGCTGATTTTCGGCCGTGCGGTCGGAAATTTCGATAGCGCCGGTGGGCGATCCTTTGGCGCGTACGTGCGTGGTATCGATTTCGCACGTCGATGGGTGTTGCGGAAGGTATGCGAGTCGTCCCTCGGCGCGGGACTTATCGTTCCGTATCAATAGCGAGTCGGATTCGTTTATGGCGGTCGACTACGCGTATGTCAATGCATGCGGATATTTAATAAGTGTCGATTAGTTGGATCGCGATATTACTGGTGTGGAATTAGAAATGCACCGGCTGACCAGGACACCCGTGTGTGGTGGAGAACTCCCCTCCACGTGAGTAATGCCGGTGCACGCAGGCGGTTGGAAGATCTGAGAGGTGCCGAGAACTCCCGGCGGGATCGAGCACGCCCGATCCCGTTTGCCTCTAACTCGTTGTTTTTCGGAAGGATTACTCCTAGAGATGCCGCAAGCTCTCGGCGGAGGCTGAGTACTCCCAACCCAGTTTTTCTCTCTCCTAGGAGCGTTTTTAGGATCTCGGATATTTCCAGGCGTCTTACAGACTCTGGCAGTTTTGAAAGATCTGGTCTCGAGATGTTAAAAGGCGCTCTATTTATACTTGCTTTTGGCGCGCGCGTCTGCGTATTTCGGTAATTGTTCTAACGGTACTTATTGTCGTTGAGCCGGCGCGCGCGACTCGAGTATATTCGGTATCGGTCGGGCGGTACCCGAGCGCGTCACCGGCTCTCGGCGGTTTCGCGCGCCTAACGGCGGTTGTTTGTTCGCGCGTTTGTTTAGAGTTCAAAAAAAATGGGCGCTCAGCGCCTCCGCGTTTTGCTCGACCGGTGTTCGTCAGACAGCGGACTTCCGGCGGATCGGCGGCCGGGTAATGGTGGAGGGATGCATCGTTACATATTATATATGATATTTATTTCTAACTTCCGTTTCCGGTGGGAGAAGGTGTACAGTAGGGAATGTGTGCTTGTAAAGAAGGGAAAAAGGAAAAGGAGTGAAGGGAGAGAGGAAGGAGCGAGGGAGGATGAGTGAGAAGCGCTAAAGAAGAGAAACAGTAGGAGGAGTAAGGGAAGGAAGAGGCGAGGAGAGGCCACAAAAAGGGAAGGAAGGAAAGGAAAAAGGAATTGGAGATTAGGAAGAAGAAGAAGAGAGAAAGAGTGAGAGAAGAAAAGGAAGAAGAAGATCACGTGGGAAGTGACGGTGAGAAAACTGGGAGAAAGAGCGGACGGAAAGTAGACCGATAAGGAAGATGAAGGAGTGGATAATGCAGATCGTTACTATAAGAGAGGAGAGAGAGGAGGAGAAGGGAGAGTGTCGAGAGAAAAAGGAGGTAAGGGAAGAGAGAAGAAGAGGAGGAAAAAACGAAGAAGAAGGATAGAAGAGAGCATAGAGGAAGAGAGAAAAGGAAAGGAGAAAAGGAAGGTGCGTGGTTGTAAATAATAGGAGACTATGGACACTTTATATGTATCTTTTATTCGTCCCCAATGGGGTTTGAAGGCGTTTTTTAGGAACGTACCCAAACCTTTACACTCCTCTACCTTCCTCTACATTTTCTATTCTTATTTAAACCCGACCTGGCCCTTTGCGACCTTACAAATATTCCTCCCTCCCCTTCCTCGTCTCACCATCTCCCTCCCACTTCCCCTCTCCCCACCTTCCCCTCTCCCCCCCTGTCTTCCTCTTCTCTCTCTTCTCTCCTTCCCGTCCTTCTTTCCCTTTCCGTTTCCTCTTTCCTATCCATATCCATTCTCTTCCTTCCATCCACATCCCTTTGTTGCCTACTACCACGCTTCTTCCATACCCTTTTTCCATCTTTGCTTTTTCCACCATTCTCCGTTTCCTCTCTCTTCTCTTCCTCTTCCTCCTCGCTCTCCTCCTTTGTCGCCTCCCTTACTTCTTCTACCTCTTCTCTCTTTTCTTTGTTCGGTCCCTACGAGATCGGGGGTGATATTCTCTTTTCTCTCCTCTTCCTGCTCTTCTTCGCTCTCCTTCTCTGTAGTCACTGTTGACTTTTTACTGTCTTCTTTCCTTCCTCTCTCCCTCTTTTCTCTCCATAGTCTTAATTCATTCCTTATTCCCCTCACTTCCTCTACCTACTTCCATCCACTTCTCCATGTTCTCCGTCTTCTTCTTCCTTCAGTCTCTCCTCTCCTTTCGTTTCCTTCCCCTCTTTCACTTCTCTCTATCCCGTCTCTTCCTCCTCTTCCCCACAAGCACATTTTTTCCCTGTCCACACTTTTCCACCGGAAACGGAAGAACAATAGGAGACTATGGATTGATGGGAAAAAGGGGAAGTGGGATGAGGAGAGGAAGATAAGGTGGGGGTGGGGGAGACAGGAGAAGAGTGTAGGGGGAGAGGTGACAAGAGGGGGAGAAGAAAAAGTGATGAGAGTAAAGGACTGCAAGAAAGTGTGAGAGATAATTGGAAAATTGTAAGATTGCAAAGTGTAAAAATTGCAACCCCATAGGGGAGTCAATAAGGACCATATCTATATAATATTTATTTGGGGGAACATAATAGCGTAATTTTATAAAAATAAAATGCATTTTAATTTTCTCGAGAGAATCTATAATATTTCTATAAATGCAAGACTGATTTTATCAAACAAATACTATTTCAAATTACAAACCCTCACAAACTGAACTGCTTCTATGTACTTGGCTAGTTAACTTTATTTCATATTTACTTTTTATTTTTTATTTTTTAAAGGTTTTTATTTTTTAGAGTTATTTTTTAGAGGAAAATTATTTTTTATTTTTTTATTTTTTATGAAATATACATATTATCCATAATAAATACAATTCTTTAATCACATACAGCGCGTTCGTATCTCGATACCCATTCACGAGCCCTGATCCCGGCCGAGCTAATCCGAGCGCTCGCGAAAGCGGCCTGTTACAGATTGAATATAAGACTGAATAGTAGGAATAAAACCAAAAATTAAACATAACTGATGTCTGTTTATTAACCAAAAATGTTTATTTATAAAAAAACAATATAAAATCCTTCGTATAAGTTCGTTAATTGGTCCTAATTACAATTTTCATTATTAATAATCAAATATTCATTATCAATCAATTGAGCTTCATTTGCAATTCATTCATTATTCTCGTTCTTTCAGCATTTCCCATGTCAGTGTTATTGCCGCGAACAAGTGTCTGTAATTCTTCGTAATGTTGGACGCCAATAGTCATTACATCATTTTGTAATATGCAAATATTATGTAACACGCAACATGCTATGATGAACTCTGGAATTTTTTTAAGATCCGTTAGTGGTAAACAATCTAATAGTATTCTAAAACTTATTTTTAATTGTCCAATTGCACGTTCAACTGCCATCCGTGTTGACGATAGACAATAATTGAAATTTTTGTGTCGGTTTGACAAATGGCCATTGTCTCGAAATGGGACCAATAGGTGCGGATGAATTGCATATGCAGCATCTCCGATAATATGGGAGTCATTAGGGAAATATAAGTCAGGCATCTCTAGAAAACGTGCTACTGAGGAGTTTCTAAAAACTCGAGCATCGTGAATTGATCCTTGTCCTACATAGCAGTGCGTAAAGAAACCACGTGAATCACACACTACTTGGACATTTAAGGATGGAAAACCTTTCCGGTTTATGTAAGAAGCTGAATCAATTGGCGGAGTTCGGATTTTAATGTGTGTTCCATCTATGGCACCGATGACACTTGGAAAGCCACAAATCTATTTGAAATGTCCCATGATATCAGCAACAACAACATCTTTGGGCCACTGTATAAATCGAGGTGCGATGCAATGAAGTGCGTAGGTAACACGTCTCACAGTCCTAAAAGCAGTTGCTTTGCCAACTCCAAATTTGACACAAACGGATCTGTAACAATCCAGAAAATTCAACAATGAGAAGCTTGTCACAAAACAATCTAATAGCGTTTTTCACTGGCTGCATTGGCGCACATTACATGACGGCATTGTGTTTTATTTTGGTGCAGAAATTCGGCATTAGCTACAAGAGATGGTGTCAGTTGAATGCAATATGGCACTCAGTGCTGCCCAGTGAAAAATGCTATAAATGTAATGGTGGTTACACGAATATAGACCACAGCTGGGTTTTATATACCTGTACGAATCAGGAGTAGCCATAAAACAAAAAGCAATATACAGTTGCTTTTCTGCTGAAATTGGTTTTCTACCAATTGTGGTACCTGTGGCATTTAGTGCTGGTCCAATCAGTGATAAAACCATTTCAAATGTAGCTGGATACAGCCTAGAATGTTAGATTATGATATTAGTGAAATGAATTTATGATAAAACCAGATAAGAAAATATTACAAGTTTATAACTTAATAACATTTATGTTGAAATGCTTACCTAAAATATTCTTTAAATATAACATTGGTGTAATCAGGAATTGCGCAATCGACGTAATCCGTAATTTTTTCAACTCCGATATTTTCTCCACGTGATTTACTTGCCATTAGTATAGAAAACAATGTCTGCATATCACTTAGAGATATGTCTTCAACTTCATTCTCATTTTCACTGTCACCCGATTCGGAACTATCGCTTTCATTGTTTTTTTCAAAAATATCGACGAAGAGATTATAATTACTGGAAATTGTTTATTGACGTTTTGCATGGCGAATTTTCAATTCGCATTAGCGCGCAGGTAACCGTTCCAAATAACTAAAGCGCTTCATGCGCATTGACAAAACGAAACGATTTTGAAGCGCTGCGCAATAGTAATGCAATCTATGCGTTTCATGCGCAACTCGGAACGCACCCACAATGAATGGCCAGAATTTTCAAAAAAAATATACTCTCATGAAAACTGAAATTAAAGACAGAGTATATGAAGAACAATTAGGTCAAATAAATGAAAATATATCACAAGATAACACGAAAAATTAACATTTTCTATTATTATTCAATCTATTCACAATCTAGTCACTTTACTATCATATAATATATACATATATTTCGTAATATATTTTTAGAAGAAAGAAATATTTGACTCCTAAAATTATTGTCAGCATTATGTGACTCAACTATGTGTTACGTAGTTAGAAAGGCCCTTCGAAAACATGAAACTTTCTCCTAAACAATTTTTTGATTTGACAAATATTTTTAGAGTTATTAGCTTGTAACATTTAACGTGGGCCACCCTGTATACAGATTTTTTTAAATATATTTGCAGTTTTAAATATTAATGTAATATATTTGTATATGTTAATTATATTACATAAAACATATTATTAAATTCCATGTCTTACAATTGATTTGTGTAATTTGTATATATAACTATCTCTTCAAATTATTGCAATATTTTATATCAGAAGCTTCTGAACACTTCCTAACGCAATACATAAACACGCAGTGACATGCATGCGTCGGACCAAAGCTGTTATCCATACAAAATATTTAGTAATACTGACCAACTTTAAATATGATGTAAGCCAGGGCCGTTACTACGGTACACGGCTGTACATGGGTTGTACATATATAAATATATATACCGAGTGTTCCCGGGTTAAATGGCCAAACTTGAAATATGAATTTAGGACCTTAAAACAAGAAAAAATTTTCCTCTGGAAGTATGCTCACAAACGCTTCGTTCAAGAGATATTGACTTCTGAAGTTATGAACTATAGGAACGAATAATTTCGAAATAATCTAGGTTAATTCTATTTATTGCTGTACAATAATCAGAATGGCGTGCAGCGTTAGCATTTCCGTCACAAAACTCATATAAATATACCATATCGGCATATTCACTAATCCAATACGTATGAGGCATGATTGTAGTTTATTCCACGAAAGCATTCAACGAACTAACAATTATTTGGTACGAATGTACGGAGCTTTGTTTACAGTGCAAACACAAGCCTGTTAATGACGTTCGATCTTCAAAACAAAAATAAAAAGAAACATTTCGAAATTATTCGTTCCTGTAGTTCATAACTTCAGAAGTCAATATCTCTTGAACGAAGCGTTTGTGAGCATACTTCCAGAGGAAAATTTTTTCTTGTTTTAAGGTCCTTAATTCATATTTCAAGTTTATTTAACCCGGGAACACCCTGTGTATATGTATATATGTAGGCACACGCATGACTTATTTCACCCAGCTTTACCTATCCCGCTATCGTACTCTCTTCAAGCGCTATCTCTCTCGCGGTGCTCCCACGCGGAACCAATTCCCACCGTCGGCGCCGGGCCGACAACGTATAGTGGGGGACGCCGGCCGGGTATATAAGACCGGCCGGCCGAGACATCGGGACCAGATCTTATCCTGCGATCCGACTCCTGACACCAACCTAATCAGTACCGACTACCTCTTGGGGCTGAGGTTTCACTAAGCTCTGCCGGGTTTCACCGGCTCCTGTCACCACTCCTGGGGCTAAGGTTTCACTTAGCTCTGTCGGGTTTCACCGGCTTCCGGTGCCAAGGCAGGGTTCGACGTGACACTCGGTCCTGCCCGCAATACCTAGCCACCCAGCCTGACCTAACATTAGTTGTAAGCCGGATATGTATGCCTCGCCGTAGACAGTAAGCTTTAGAAATAAGTCCGCGAGTCGTACCCGCGCCGTAGACAGTAAGCCTTAAGGTAACATTTCATGGGCAGTAAAAAGCAGCAGCAGTTTAGTAGGTAACTAGCATTGTTTGGTGATTTTACAGAATTGCTGCGCTGCCCATGAAATAGGTTTTCTGCAGTGTTTTAAATCGTTAATCTCAATTTCAATATTAATTGAGATATAGCCGAATGAGTAAAAGCACTATGTCGTACAATCAAAAATTATATCAGTGGTAAACAGAGCGTATACTTAAAATTAATGAGTATAATGCAAAAATACATCAAAAACAAGCTGTAATAGCGGCAGCTGTAGTAGCGATAGCTTACACAAGTACAATAGTAAGGAAAAGAAAATACAAAAAGAGACGATATTGGATGGCTGAGATTTATAAGCAACGACGACGCAAAGGATTTTATTACTTGGTATTCCCAATGTTGAAATTAGATGATCTCCGATTTAAAAATTATTTTCGGATGAACTATACTCAATTTGAAGAGTTACTTGCATTAATTGCGCCAAGAATAAGCCGACAATATGCCATTCGAGAACCCATTGAAACGGAACAACGTTTAATAATATGTTTAAGGTAATGCAATACGTAATATGTAGTTTTTTCTATTATCCTTTTATTGTAAGTAGAAAAAAGTAAAATTTTCATATTTTAGATACTTAGCTAGTGGTGACAGTATGGCATCCATGTCACACCAGTACTTGGTCAGCCAAACAGTAATTTCTCAAATTATTCCTGAAACATGTGAAGCTATATGGGATGCATTGTACCCTCTTGTGCTTCCATTTCACACACATAAAGAATGGAGGAAGATTGCAAATGAAATGAATATTAAATGGCAATTTCCACATTGTATTGGAGCAATGGATGGCAAACATGTTATTATACAGGTATAAAATGGTTTTTCTGCATATCTGAATCAAAATTTGCATATAATTTACGCAGTTACTCCATTACTCAAATTCTATTTCTCTTTCAAAGTCCTCAACGCAGTGGCTCTGCTTATTACAACTATAAAAAATCCCACAGTATTGTATTACTAGCAATCTGTGATGCCAACTATGTTTTCACATATGTTGACATTGGTGCCTATGGTAGACAGAGCGACGGTGGTGTTTTTAAAAATTCGTTAATCGGACAAAAATTTGCACAGGGGGAAATGGATGTTCCACCTGCCGAAGAAATTTATGAAGGAAATTCCAAGTATCCTTATGTATTAGTTGCAGACGAAGCATTTCCACTGAGTCCGTACTCGATTGCGTCCTTTTTCTGGAAGAGATAGTTTGTCAACAGAACAAAAAATTTTCAATTACCGACTCAGTCAAGCAAGAAGAACAATAGAAAATGCTTTTGGGATTCTTGCTGCTCAATGGCGAATATATAGAAAACCAATTATAGGAAAAGTTGAGACTATTGAAAACATGGTGAAAGCTACAATAACTTTACACAATTGGCTACGCAAAAAAGATATATCAAATAGAGAGCAGTCATTTATAACTGCTGATATGATTGACGAAGAAGCAAATGATGAATTTTATTGACAATTATTGAAGGCAATTGGAGAAAAATTGTGCAACTAGACAACAGTGTCCTGCAACCAATGGCTTCTTGCTCAACACACACATACACAAGAACGTCTGCTGAAATCCGACAACAGTTTAAATAAATTTTACATTTATCAGTCTTAAAATAATTTCTATGATTTTATAAATATTTAAATTTAATTAAACTGTTTTGGATCATTAAATAAATAAATTTGATTTTGCATAAAAAAATTAATTATTTATTAGGATTACGTACAATAAAAAATATGTATTATCATAAATTATGTATACTATAAAATATATATGTTAACAAAAATACAAAATATTTTTCTTGCAAACAAAAGCAAAGTATAGTAAGAAGTAGTATTAGATAGCATTTAGAAGTAGAATTTTTCGTGCATAAATTGCAATATTTCTAAAATTAAAGTCCTTCTTCGCTCTTCTGTATGTCGCCTTAATTGACTCCCAAGTATCAAAAATAATCCATCTACATCGTCTAGGGTCGGAGATGGTGGCAATGTTAACGGTTGCACAGGAGTTGCAATTGTAGATATAGCATCTGCAGTTTGCTGCATTGCTGTATTTGGTTCTTTCATATTTGAATGAGTTGTGCGTCCTAAAAAATAAAAAAAGCTTTTTAATAGTTACAACAAAAACAATTTTTACAATAAATAAAAGGGGATTTATTATTATGGATTTGAGATAAGGATCTTAAAATATCGTGACATTACGAAACATTGGTAACGTAATTATTCATTAAATTCCCTTTTATCTACTGAATAGTACATATAAATATATGTATTATTATTCAATGGCTGAATAAGAATAATTGATATCATTACGTTACGTTTTTTATTCAAGGGACCTGCTGCTTCTCCTGATCCAGATTCTAAATTTGTTGTAGTTCTATAGTGTTAAATAATAATTACACAATAGAAATGGCACTAATAAAATTATAATAGTCCAATCAAATTTGTTACATAAATCTAGGTTTATTCCAAAAATAATTCCATAAATCTAGGGTTTATTCCAAAAATTCCAAAAACAAAGTAATTTAGTTTTATACATACTGTTTTGTAATGAGAGTATCCTTTAAAAACAGCATTCTGTCAAAGTACTTCCATTTTTTTTTATTTGATCCTGCAGCTCCGCTGGGCTGCTTATCTTCGGCTATTTTGCGGCAGAATGTGTCTCGCAATGTTTTCCATTTCTTTTGAGCTTCTTTTGCACTCAATCGGCTTATTAATATTATATATATGTATGTATGTATAAGTATTAATGTATGTATAATGCATGAAACATTACTGTTGTTTTATTTTTGATAATAATCATAAAATTAACGCCACATATCATTTAACATTGTTGATATTTGTTGCCACTGCTCACTGATTGCCAGTCTATTACGCTGTGTGATGGGAAGGTTATAATTATAAAGGATTTTTCTTTGAGATACTTCTTCGATAAGTAATTCCTCTATATCCTCAGTTTCTTGAGTACTAAGTGTACTTGTGGATGGTTCATTTTCAATGTTGAAGTCTTCTACAATGGCTTCTGTGTTATTGCCTATATCACTGCGCCTTATGATAGTCCCATTGTCTATGTATAGATAACGTATCCATTAAAAATTATTACTTCACAATATGTAATAAAATCTTTACTTGTCTTACCACACACTGGATAAAAATAGCGATTGTTATCGATATGCACACGATTATAATTCTCCAGACAAGAATGTTGAAGCATTTCATTTTCATCAACAATAATTTCGCATACTCCACATGTATTTACCATTTGTATCTAAAAATTTAAACATTAAAAATTTTTAAATAAGGATAAATAAGTTAATTGTTATTAACAAGCAGATAAGCATTGTCAATATATATATATATATATATATATATATATATATATGTATATTTATATTAGTGTTTCCTAACCTAACCTAACCTAATTTATGTATCAAATGATTTGTGATTAATTATTTCATGTTGTTATCTAAGTTAAGAATGAAATACCGTATGTACATATTATCAATTTCAAAAAAGTTTCAAAAATATGTGTCTATAATATTTTTAATCCAATGATGTGAACAAATTCAATTATATGTAGATTTTACGTCTGAATTAATTTTTAATAACGAAACAATATCTATCTATTTATCTATGTATCTATTATTACTAATTATTATCTAACTATTATTAACTTACGCACAAAATTCGACATGTTCAACGCTATTAAAAACTATGCTGTTGTATGAAACTTGTATTGTTGTGAGTTGAAAATCTTTATCAGATGTCAAAACAAGAAAATGGCGCCAATGACAGCTAGGGCCATCTATGGGCAAATTCCAGTTTCATATTTATATACCTGATATATGTACATATATAACCAAACACAGCTTTTACTGCTTTGCTTTTCAACAGGATGAACTTCAAACAGCAAAAACTTACGCCGAAAGTACGTCATCGATTCTAGTTACTTTCTAAACTGCTGCTGCTTTTCACTGCCCATGAAATGTCATCTTTAGAAATAAATCCGCGAGCCGTACCCGCGCCCTAGCACTAAGCCCGCTAGTCGTAACCGCGCCGTAGTCATAAAACCGCATATAAATACCGCGTCATAGATATAAGCTTCTCGCCTCGCGCACGCGCCATAGTAATAAGCCTGCTAGTAGTAAGCCCGCTAATCTTAACCACGACGTAGCCATAAGTCTGCATGTAAATAAAATACCCGGTAGATATTAAGCCCAGACACTCGACCTAGCGCCGCCTGCACGAACTAACCGCTTTGCACTTCCAGCCGCACGCCGCTCCGCGCCGTGGAGCCCGCCGAATGCCTGTCGCATGCTGACCGCAACCGCTTGGTCCTGCACGCCAACCCGCTTGTACACTTTCTCTGAATAAACTATCTTTTCTACCTAACCTGTGTTCGCGTAAGTTTGAATCTCCCCTTCCCTCGAACCCGGACACCGACGAACCGATTTGAGCGTCGAGAAAGGTGACCGCGTTACAATTTATTAAAAAATTGTTTGGTTAACTCTGTATCATACCGTTCCGTACTACATTTAACAAAAATGTTTTCTATCATAACAGATTATTTTGTTGAAATTATTAAAAGATAATTTATTTTGTAACTGCGACCGAACTTTATATTACTATTTACAAAATATAAGTAACCAAATAATATCGTTTTATTAATTCAAGAAGTTCACCAAATTCTGCTTGTCTAATCAAAAAAATATTACATTTTGCCATCTTAACAAAATTGTTTAATTAAAAACGACTATCTGTGAATAATTTTATTTTTTTGTTACCATTAGTATAACTTTTTTCTCGGTGTATTCTATATTTGCCACATTCTATCCAAAATATCGTACTAATTCCTTGGGCGGTCAAAGATTTCCAAAACTATCGAAATATACTACCCGATCTCCTCACTTTGCATATGCTACCCAATGAGTACCGGAACCATCGACGTCATTCAAATTGACGATACTGCTCTCATTTCGTCGTACACTGTTTATCGGTAAATTATTGCGCATGAAAACGCCTCTAAAGAATGTTATATGCATATGTTTTGCATGTTATTCCAATTGCATATTGGTTGTTACACCGGCAGGCATTTTTACCGTTTTTTGACGTTTCTTTTTCTTAGCCGTTGTTGAGAACCTTCATCCACGCTTGTATGGAGCGAGATAAAGTCCATGGTGTGATTATGACGTTGACTTTCGTCGAGTTGACGTTGCGCCGCATTGTTATCATTCACCGCCTTTGCGATTCCCGCTGCTCCGCCAGCCAAAGAACCGAGAACTCCCAATAATGGTAAAATTGGTAAGATACTACCGCGCTTCGCTACAGGAAGTATTCGTTTTTTCGCAGTCTTTTTCTTCATCGATAATATTTTGTTTTCATCCCCATATCGAATTTTGTCTTTGCTTTCATAGCCGCCCGAACAGCTGTAGCGACTGCTCTTTCGCCAAGAGTCGAATCTTTCGCGGTAATACGTGTTCGCGCTTTCGCGGCGAGTATATTATCTGCAACGTGTCGCTGGTCGAAATCGTTGCTACCTCTTATAGTTTTCGCCGGCATTTGCCACAATCTTTTATTAACTGTGTTGGAATGTCGATATGTGTTTGCTGCCACGGCAAATTATAATGTCGCATACATCGACAATGTTGTCAAACCTCAAAGTCAGCCATTATATGTTCGGGAAACTTGTCCCACAATTGTTCCACGTAGCCACCAAAGTCTCGCAGTAAAACAATCTTGGGGATAATCTGTAACTGCTCGGCGGTAAGCTCGAGAATATCGTTAACCGACAGAAGAAGAAACATTTTCGAGGCTAAGCAGTTTCGATTCGGTGCACTTCTATAAATAGGACCCCAATGACTCATTTTCCAAAAATCTGATTTGAGATTCGCGAGAGCAAATATGCGGTTCGTGCGTCAAGCGACGATAATCAAAGTGACAAATTTTGACGATAAAACACGACTAATGTCCGAGAAAGAAATACGCAAACATGGAAACATGCTGCCGATTACTATACGCGGTATCATTTGCAGTCCTTCGAATTGCGGTAAGACTAACGTGTTGATAAGTTTGATAGAAAGCCCACACGGTATATGTTTCGAGGATGTGTACATATACTCGAAATCGCTTCAACAACCGAAATATTGATACTTGGAAAACTTGCTGTTACTGATTGATAAAATTGATTATTTTACATTCTCTAATAATAGTGACATCATTCCACCGTGCGAGGCGCTTCCGAATTCCATTTTTATCTTTGATGACGTGCGACAAGCAAGATACGATAAGAGAATACTTTGCAATGAGTCGACATTCGTCGACTGTTTCTATCTTTGTCAAACGTATACCAAGATACCCAAGCATCTTATACGCGACAATGCGAATTTATTGATTTTATTTAAACAAGATGGTACAAACTTGAAATATATTGTATATACAACGATCATGTAGGGGAAAATTGGGGAAAATTGGGTAAAACTGGGTAGGCGGGTCAAACCGGGTACCTTGTTTTTTCGTAATAAATTCTGCTATCTATGGCTAACTTGTGTTATTACTTGTAGATTGACGCCATCATTATTTTAAAACAAACCGTGCCCCTGTGCACACGATATTTCTTTTTTAATAGAAGTTCAAAGTTTTTAGCCCAAAAAGGTCGATATCGAGGCAAGAATCGAGTCGTTGTGCACTTTTTCCATATAGAGCATTTGTTTCGGTAAATGCAGCATTGTATTCTGTACATATTAGAGAATATATCATATTAGTTTTGATCGCCACTTTGTACGCCGGAATATACAACCGCCGTATTTACTGTTACTTTCCTTGTGTTGAGGCAAAACCGGGTACTTACACATCTCATGTAATGAAATGCATTGTTTACCAACGGGAGGGCACCGGGGAGTCACAAAAACTCTTACAACCGAATAAAACATAATTATTACTGGGAAAACTTGAAAGCCGATGTTCAACGATACATACAGCAATGTTTACAATGTCAATTGAAAAAAACTTGTACGAGTTAAAACAAAACAAGCTATGATAATTACAGAGTGGTATATATTCTGAAAAAGAGTTAAAAGATCTGAGAGATCATATAATGTTTCTGGCCGAACGACCGTCAGTACTTAGCACCGTAGCAAGAGGAGTAATGGGAAGACCCACTTCTCTATAGGGTGGCTCCATTTCCAATTTATTAGATGAAGCATTTATGGAAAAGATAGCCGCTTCCGCTTGGAAAAAATTCTGGAATAAGTTCCTGTTTTTCGGCAATATCAGCGCTGGATTACTCGGGATTTATTTAGTCGCAAAAGTTTCCAAGTTAATATTAGACACAATTGTACATGGATATGCCTTACATACTGTGTATGGATGGTCAATCTATTTACTTGGAGCAATCTGGGATTCCCTCACAAATCTTTTGTTACATCTGGGAAGACGGAAGCAACCCGAGAGGCCACAGCCAAATCCACCACCACCACCGCCAAGCGCACCACTGGAAGACCATAAAGTAATAAAACCCACTAAACAAGAAACCCGTAACATAAACACCATGGAAAGGAACGCCGTATATCCTCTGCTACATCCGGAAGAAAACGCTATCTATACATTAGAAATAAGGGAGTAAAAATAAAAAAAAGGGGAAAGAAGAAAAAGTATATTAATTATATATTAATAATAATAATAATAACAAAAATAATAGAAGAAAATTTTTATTAAACGTCTTTTATCCTCTTCCTTTCCATCAACAAGAATAAAAAAAAGAGCTTTTGTAAATTTTTTTTTACTACATCAAGCAGTTTTAACTATTTCTAGAAAATGGAAATCGAAAATATCAACACCCATGAATTAACCCGCGGACGGTTGGAAATACGGGTAACACGCGCGGAATCTCCATCGCTTTTCTGGGTCCAGCTGAAGAACGGCGAAAGAGATCTGATGGAGCTTATCGAAAAGCTTAACTTCCGAATGAATCGACGATCTCAATATCTTCATTGTTGGCCTGAAGACTTGAAAGAAGATGAGCCTTGCGCTGTCAAAATTAAAACCATCTGGCAACGCGGCGTCATTATAAGAGTTAATACAATGACGCATAGGATCAAAATCTCTCTCAGAGATTGGGGCATGGTAATCTGGAGGCCTATGGGACATGTTTATTTTTTAGAAGACCGATTCCGAGACTTGCCGTGGCAAAGCATCAGATGCGGTTTACCACACACAGGCCCAGCGGTTACAACAGCTACGGAATGGCCCGAAAAGATACGGCAATTATGTAAGATCCTCACAGAGCGCCAAGAAGGATGGATGCAAATAGTCCATCCCCTTGGTGATAGAACTGCAATGGTAAAATTAATGATATACAATGAATATACTGAGGGGGCCCACAACCTGAGAGACTTTCTGATACAACTGGGCCACGCTAGACTCACTGAAAACATCACGACAGACGTATACCTCACTGTATAAGTCGCATAAAAAGCCTTTTTATCTAATAAGCAATACCGTAGCATTTAAGATTTACATTTTCGAACCTATCATTGCTCTTGCGCCATCAGTTACGATAGCTGAACATTTTGAGAAATCTATATCAAATTTTTGAAGAGTTTGGTTAACAGCTTCGAAGATATCAATACCCCTTGTTGTGTTATGTAGTGGGACAACATCTAAGAGCTCCTCGACATATGAAAAATCGTTTTGCACGATTCGAGCAAAAATACTCAGTTGACTCACATGCCGATTATCGGTGCTCTCATCGAGACATAATGAAAAAAAAGAACAAGATTCTAATAAGGATTTTAATTTTTTTTCTAAAGAAGAAGCAATATCATTTATGCGGGATTTTACTATTTTGTCAATTAAAGGAATACTAGCAGCTTCATCAAGAGTTAACGA
This sequence comes from Formica exsecta, assembly GCF_003651465.1. Lineage (NCBI taxonomy): Eukaryota > Metazoa > Arthropoda > Insecta > Hymenoptera > Formicidae > Formica > Formica exsecta. The sequence goes on along the minus strand of NW_021853175.1, from coordinate 46,051 downwards.
ATTTCCAAACGACTCTACTGCTGCGATGAAGCATTCCTTTATAAATTTTCCTTCACGAAACGGCTTGGAATTTTTCGCGATAAGATTTGAAATTACATACGACGCTGTAAGAGCTTTTATCGAAGATGTAGCATTATCGACAGAACTCGAACTACAACTTTCTTGATAAACTAATTTCAATCCCTCAATTAAATTAAATTTCTCCTCGTCCACATATTTCGAATATTCATTTATGTGTTTAGTTTTATAATGTCTATAAAGAATGTATTTTTTTATAAGAGTGGGTTGATAACCACACAAAAGACAGGTGATTTTATTACAAATAGACGCAAAAAATATTTCTTCCCATACCTTATCAAAAGCTTGCACGTATCTTTGGTCCTTATCCATTTTTTAGAAAATCCAGAAATAGTAAACCGTACGACTAACACACGATACACTATAACTATTACGCAAATAGCGTAACAAACACTTTTTACTTTAATAATGTCGATCTCCAAAACTCTGCAATCTCACACAAGAGTTTAAATGCGCTCGTCTTAGATAATTTCGGTCGGTATTATCGATAATTTTAGTTACGCTTGGATGAGGGCGCTAACCCGTCGGAGTTCGGCCGTCACTTTTGGATCCCCTTGAATAACCGTTGAGCGTTAAAAAACAGCAGAATCGTTCATTGTTTGTCGTTTGTTTTCTCTCTTCTGCTGTTATTAAAACAGAAAAACGTTCTTCTTTAAGCGATACATCATTATCCTCGCTGATGCGCGTTAGTTCATCTAAAATCTCTGTGGATATATCATCTCTAGTAGAATTGTGCAAACGACCTAGAATATCAAATTAAAATTTTGATCCAAATTGGTTTTCGGTTTCTTTTGCTTCGTTTTTCGTTTTTATATTATATCTTACGATATAAAATATTGTTTTCTTATCAAGCCACATATTTAATTATCTTCTAGTCTTTTATATCTTTTAGTAGAATAGGCCTACTGGGGAAACCACTTAAAAAAAAAGCATCGACAATAGTACCTCATGGGTGATGTGGAAAGCTATTATAAAAATTATCTGGCAAAGCAAATTTAAACGACGTTTTGACGGCAGGTACAATCTCAGCATATTTTTTAGATCGAGACGCTCCTGAGGCATAGCGCGCGATCGGCGGCTCGGCCGTCGAGCCTCGAGCGGTAGGGGGGGGGGCGTAGGCGGCGCCTCACATATCGGCCCGAAAAGGGCAACTATCTCCGAGCACTGCATTAGACGAACACTATTTTTATCGCGAGCGCGTATCCTTCCGCGATAAGAGAGCGCCGACGCTTACTACGAGAGGCGCGAAAGAAGGATAGCGCGACGCTCATTACGAGAAGCGCGAGAGCGAGAGGATGCCGGAGAAGGAAAGAGAAGCGAAAAGAATCGGCGCTTCATTTAACATATAGCGTTTATTCGTAAAAATTTGCATCTTACAAATGTGCGCGTGCGATACATGAAGTATATAAGTACGGACAAAAATCAAATTTTATTAACGCGTAAAGTTACTCCTCGTCGAACGGCTGCGATTCAGGCTCGTAACCCTCTAATCGTACACCCGCCGGCGGTTCACCCTCGTCGACCGTCGATGGTTCAGCCTCGTCCTCCATCGGCTGCGATTCGGGCTCCTCGCCGATCGGCCGCGATTCGGGCTCCTCGTCGATCGGCGACGCGACGACTCGCCTAACGTTGCGCTCGTAAAGCCGGTCGATCAACTCAGGGACGGCGAAGTCGCGCTCGCGAAACTCGAACTGCTCAAGGGCTCACGCGATGTCGCGTCGGCTAGCGTCGCGCAACGCGCCGTGAACGCTTTGCGCCTGCGCGAGCATAGTGTTATAGCCCGAAAAGGCTATACACGAATTACTAGATATATATTATTTTAGAGATATATTATTTTATACGATAAGACAATGCTCAACGTGTAACGCAAATACAGATCACGTTACGAACGTTGACCGAGCGAAACGCTGACAATGCGAGCCACGCGCAAAGCCGCGCGAGCGACGGCGCAATCACTTCATTGCGAAAACGCGGAAATCAAGGCAAGCGGAATAAGGGCGTTGCGAAAATGCAACGTAGAAGTCCTATTTAAAAGCGAAACAAAAAGGAATAAGGAAATTGCGAAAATGCAAGCAAAGAAGTCCTACTTAAAACTCCTTAGCTTGCATCCGGATCTTGCCGCAAAAATCGAGCGACACGGTACATGGTCTTGTCGCTAAACGATCCCCTCCTGGGAAACCAAGGGGAGATAATAAAAAGACACATCGCTAACGAGCGGCGGGTAGTCTTTATCCTTAATTAATATTACGCGGGTAGTAGCGCTAACAGTCGCGAGTGTCAGCAGCAAGTGTCGATAATTATGCAATATCGAGTAGTCACACTTACAATTAGTAAAAGTCGTGGAGATCGAGAAGCGAGTCTCGCGACGTAAACCCGACTCCAAACACGCGCACGCGAGTGTCAGTTAACGCGATACGCGACCCGAGTAGGTAATAAATACGAGGACGAATTATAACTAAAAACATTTGTAATGAATAAAAGTTTTATTTAACATGAAAAGTGTCCAGTGCTACGGGTAACCCGCCAGACGCATCCCAGATTCCTAAGTCTTAATCCGGCAACGAGACCGAAATTTACCGTGCCTCACCCGAGGCATAACAAAATTGGTGGCAGCGGTGGGATCTGCCAGAGGACGTCAGCGAGCTCATCCCGCTAAGACCTGAAAAAGACACAACTGTTCAAAAACGGGCACGCCAGCAACCAATCGAATTAAAGTTGACGGACGGAAGCAGCCAAGCCTTCCCCAAGACCTGCAAAGCACCCCGAGTGTGAACAGGGCAGGCACGCCAGCACACGTAAAACTACTCTCGCGTAATACGACTGACCCCACTGACAACACCCAACGCGAGACTAGACGTACGCGACCGTATATTAGCAGAACTCCAAGTAAAGTATCTTTACGACGCGAATTTTCGTTAATGTCCTACAAGAGCGATCTGTTCGATCCGGAAAAGATTTATAGCCAACAAGAAAATAATATGGCCGAATCGCGAAATCCGCAAGAACGCGCTCCCGCGGACCCACCGCAAAGAGCGGTAGACGAAGAAATAGAACACACGCGACGATCCATTCGCCAGATGGACCAAAACATAGCGGAGGCGAATCGCACGCCGCCTCCCGAAACATATCGCGAGGAAAGAAGAGATGATACGCAACTCTTCGAAATGCTAAATGAAATGCGCAGCATTTAGAGAAATAAGAGCAATGAATAGGCGAGTAACGCGAGTAGAAGACGCGATTATGGATTTGCCACGTCACGGATGTAACCGCCGGGAAGCCGATAACGACGCGTTTAATGCCACATACGGGTGAACCGACCGCGACATCAGAAATCGACGTAGCATTGCTCCGAACTACTTGCCGTTAAAGGAAGCAAGAACAATGATTCCCGAATTTGACGGAACATCGCGACATAAGTTATTAGAATTTTTAAATGCATATACGTACGTCGTTCAAGACATAAATCCCGCGGATGAAGAATCGTTAATCCGAGCAATTTTATATACGAAACTAAAAGGAAAAGCCATGCAGGATTTCGAGACACGAAATATTCAGACTTTCGACGAACTAAAACAACAACTCGAGACTTGTTACTAGTCGAAACAAAGCACGACATATTTACAGATCGAATTCAATTCGCTAAAACAAAAGCCGAATGAAACTGCGCACGCTTTCGGACAACGCGTTGATTTACTAGCGATGAAATTATACGATTCAATGATCGAAGAAAAAGCGAGTAGTTTTGTTAATAAAAATAAAACCGAATCAAGTTACTCGCGAAATAGTCGAAGTTCGAACCCGCAATGCTTTAAATGCGGAAAAAATGGACATTTCGGACGCGATTGTCGAAGTAGCCGATACGTGCTCCCGAAACCGGAAAAACCCTCGCGAATAAACGCGATAAGTAAATACTGCACGCATTGCAAAAGGACAGGACACAGCCGCGACAAATGCTGGAGTCTAAACGGAAAACCGAAAAGTAGTATACATATTAAAGATATGCCACGCGCACAGAAAAAACCGTCTTATTGCTAACAACATTACCAATGCAACAAGCGAAAGACGGAAAGATACAGATGTTGTACGACTCAGGGTCGACCATCTCAATAATAAAATTGAAACATTTAAAGGACGACACACTAATACATGAAGGTAAAATCGCGCTCACAGGCATAACCGGGCATAAAGTAAACACCATAGGAAAAATGTACGCCACGATTAAAATAGAAAAACCACAAGGTAAAACATGCATTTTACGTTGTAAGAGACGACATTCCGATCGAATATGAAGGAATACTAGGAATTGATTTCCTTCGACAACATTCAGTATCCTGTGATTACAACCAAAATCAATTAAAAATAGGAGACGCCGTGTTAAAATTCCATACGTTTAACAAAACAATCCTAAAACCGCGCAGCGAAACAATCGTAAAAGCGATAACGAAGCAAAATCGGATAGGAATAGTACGAGCAGAGGAAACAGCTCCAGGAATCTACCTTGGAAACTGCTTAGTAGAACCGAAGGATTACACATGTCCCGTTAGTATCATAAATACAACCGATACGGAAGTCGAGATATAGACGCCGAACGTCACCCTCGAAGATATAGAACGCGAAATCGAATCCAAAATACATACAATACAAGCAAGAAAAAATTTTAAGCAAACTAGCTCGAGACAAATCTGACAACTACTACGTACGCAACATTTAAATACGGACGAAAAACAGGCACTCCTACGGATATGCGAAGAATATTTCGATACATTTCAGTTGGACGGAGAAACACTGACGTGCACCGCGACGGTAGAGCACGAGATAAACCGCGCCGATATCTCGCCGGTGAACACGAGACCGTATCGTCTTTCCGATAAGCACAAAACGGAAGTAAATAAACAAGTGCAAGAAATGCTAAAAAACGGCATAATCCGAACAAGTGCGAGTCAATGGAACGCACCCTTATTAGTGATACCGAAAAAGGCCGATGCATCCGGAAAACCTAAGCTCCGAGTAGTAGTAGACTTCCGGAAGCTAAACGATTTAACAATAGGCGATTCATTTCCACTGTCCAATATCACCGAGATACTGGACCAGTTAGGAAACGCTAAATATTTTACCACACTAGACTTAGCGTCAGGGTATCATCAGATACCGATGGCTGAGCAAGATACACAAAAGACAGCTTTTTAAACGCCTTACATTATGAATTTAATAGAATGCCGTTTGGATTGAAAAATGCGCCCGCAACATTCCAGAGACTGATGAATTCAATTCTAACCGGAATGCAAGGACTTAAATGTCTAGTTTATTTAGACGACATCGTCATATATGGAGCGAGCCTAGAGGACCACAATAAAAGACTCAAGGAAGTACTGCAGAGACTCCGAGAAAATAATCTAAAGTTGCAACCAGATAAATGCGAATTTTTTGCGCAAGGAAGTAATTTATCTAGGACACATAATTTCGGAGAATGGGATATCTCCGGATCCGTCAAAGTTAACGGCAATAAAGGAATTTCCGACGCCGAAGAAAGTAAAAGATATACAATCTTTCATAGGACTAGCCGGATATTACAGAAAATTCATAGAAGATTTTTCAAAAATAGCCAAGCCACTGACGAAATTAACGAAGAAAACGGAAAAATTTGAGTGGACTATGGAACAGCAAAATGCTTTCAAAATATTAAAGGAAAGACTATTGACTGCGCCAGTGTAACGTATCCGGATTTCAATCAAGAATTCATAGTGATCACTGATGTTTCCGACTATGCAATCGGAGCAGTATTGTCACAAGGAAAAGTAGGTAACGACCGGCCAATTGCTTTCTACTGCCCAATATCACTGATATACTGGACCAGTTAGGAAACGCTAAATATTTTACCACACTAGACTTAGCGTCAGGATATCATCAGATACCGATGGCTGAGCAGGATAAACAAAAGACAGCTTTTTCAACGCCCTACGGACACTATGAATTTAATAGAATGCCGTTTGGATTGAAAAATGCGCCCGCAACATTCCAGAGACTGATGAATTCAATTCTAACCGGAATGCAAGGACTTAAATGTCTAGTTTATTTAGACGACATCGTCATATAGAGGATGCGGAGCGAGCCTAGAGGACCACAATAAAGGACTCAAGGAGGTACCGCAGAGACTCCGAGAAAATAATCTAAAATTGCAATCGGATAAATGCGAATTTTTGCGCAAGGAAGTAATTTATCTAGGTCACATAATTTCGGAGAATGGGATATCTCCGGATCCGTCAAAGTTAACGGCAATAAAGGAATTTCCGACGCCGAAGAAAGTAAAAGATATACAATCTTTCATAGGACTAGCCGGATATTACAGAAAATTCATAGAAGATTTTTCAAAAATAGCCAAGCCACTGACGAAATTAACGAAGAAAACGGAAAAATTTGAGTGGACTATGGAACAGCAAAATGCTTTCGAAATACTAAAAGAAAGATTAATGACAGCGCCAGTGCTAATGTATCCAGATTTCAATCAAGAATTCATAGTGACCACTGATGCTTCCGACTATGCAATCGGAGCAGTATTGTCACAAGGAAAAGTAGGTAACGACCGGCCAATTGCTTACGCCAGCAGAGTTTTATCGCGGGCGGAGCAGAATTACAATACAACCGAGAAAGAATTACTAGCGATTGTATGGGCTGTAAAACATTTTAGGCCATACGTATACGGTACGAAATTTAAAATCGTAACCGATCACAAACCATTAATCTGGCTATTTAATGTGAACGATCCCGGATCGAGATTGATCCGATGGAGATTAAAACTCGAAGAATATGATTATGAAATCATCCATAAAGCCGGACGAGCGAACGCGAACGCCGATGCACTGAGCCGCAATGTAACAAGAGAAGCGCATGAAACAGAAGAGGAAGAACGAGAGATCCTCGCAATAGAAGAAGAAACAAACTCCGACGAAGAAAAAATATACACGGAGGAAGACAAGAAACAGATATTATATGAATATCATGATGCACCTACAGGAGGACATCAAGGAGTTGAACGAACGATAAAAAGAATCCGCCTAAACTATAATTGGCCAGGAATAACGAAAGATGTAGAAAAATACATTGCAAAATGCGAATTGTGCCAGAAAAATAAACTATCGCGAAAAAATAAAGTACCGTTAATAATCACGGATACGCCTACTAAACCTTTCGAAAAATGCGCGTTAGATATTGTAGGACCGCTAACAGTTACAACAAACGGAAATAAATATCTTTTAACATTCCAAGACAACTTAACGAAATTCAGCAAAGCGATACCGATTCCAAACCAAGAAGCGAACACGGTCAGTAAAGAATTCGTTACAAAGATTGTACTTGAACACGGAATACCGGAAAAAATTTTAACGGATCAAGGCACAAATTTCCTCAGCGAAATATTTAAAAATACATGTAAACTATTAAAAATAAATAAAATACAAACAACTGCCTATCATCCGGAAAGTAATGGCGCGTTAGAACGATCGCATCGAACATTAGCGGAATATTTAAGACACTACATAAACGAAGACCAGACCGACTGGGACGAATGGATACCGTTCGCAATGTTCACATACAATACGACGCCACACACAGCTACGGGGTATACACCCTTCGAATTAGTCTATGGGCACCAAGCAGATTTACCTACGTCACTGACGAGACCGCCTAAACCGACATATAATTACGACGATTACGCGCAAGAATTGAAAGAAAGACTAAGGGCAACGAATCAGCTCGCAAAAGAGCATATCAAAGAAGAAAAATTTAAAGCCAAAAAACAGTACGACAAAAGTACTAGAGAAATAAAATTTAAAGTCGGCGACAAGGTATTAGTACATGACGAGACGCTCCGACGCGGACGATCTAAGAAACTTGAACCCCTATGGACCGGACCATACGTAAAAATAGAAAAAAATTCAGACGTGAACTACACGATAAAAAAGGGGAGGAAAGCAGTTCGCATGCACATAAACAAATTAAAACCATTTATAGAAAATTAAAATAAAAAATTTAACCAATTCATTGTTTGAACGACCGAGAAATCGCATCCGCTCCAAAGTGCGACGGACAAAACGTACATAGAAAAATAATAAAAAACACGGGCAAAATTGCAATACGAGGAAACTGTAAATTAACAACCTCAGACATGACAATACAAACGAAAGAAACTGTCTACGAGACAGATATAGAAACTTACTTACCCGAAATCAAATCACACTTCAAAATAAATGTAAATTAATAACAACGGAAATGACGATCCAACCAAAGGAAGTCATACAAGGCAACGAACTAGAAACGTATTTACCGGAAATTAATACTACATTTATACGAGACAATACAGACGTACTAGACACGAAACAACAAAACATCGTACAGCATTTAGGATTACCAGAATTAAAAAATAAAAAGAAACATACGAAACGACCGTCAGTCAGGATATACGAAGAAGACGAACCACGTATGTCCTACGGATTCCCAAAACCCATATTAAAACGTAGTTTAAGTACACGATTTTAGATAAGTATAGGAATAATAAGAAACGATTATACCTCATATTGTATACGGGAAAAATGTTGTACATTAGAATAAGAAAAAATAATTTTGTTTGTTTTGCGAAAAACGTCACTTTTACACCTCCGTTTTTCTTTTTTTTACGGGGGAGGGATGTTATAGCCCGAAAAGGCTATACACGAATTAATAGATATATAGTATTTAATTACAAGTGCTCGTACGCGCGCAGCGATATACGACGCTCCAAGAAGCGATAACGGGCGCGAGCGCCGAAGAAAAGCTCAGACCGGGAACCGCGAGAACGAGTAGTTTTGTTAATAAAAATAAAACCGAATCAAGTTACCCGCGAAATAGTCGAAACCCGACACCGCAATGCTTTAAATGCGGAAAAAACGGACATTACGGACGCGATTGTCGAAGTAGCCGATATGCGCTCCCGAAACCGGAAAAACCCTCGCGAATAAACGCAATAAGTAAATACTGCTCGCATTGCAAAAGAACAGGACACAGCCGCGACGAATGCTGGAGCCTAAACGGAAAACCGAAACATAGTACAGATAAACAAAAAATCGGAAATCAGCAAAAAACGCGCGAAGAAAATATACGCGACCGAAAGAAATCGCGACAACAGAAAAGGAACGCCGATAGCGCAAGTAGCAGCAGCGAAGACGAGCAGGATAAAGCGAGAAAGAAACAACCGCGACCTGCATCTGAGTATCGCGTTACACATATTAAAGATATGCCACGCGCACAGAAAAAAACGGATTTATTGCTAATAACATTACCAATGCGACAAGCAAAAGACGGAAAAATACAGATGTTGTACGACTCAGGGTCGACCATCTCATTAATAAAATTGAAACATTTAAAGGATGACACACTAATACATGAAGGTAAAATCGCGCTTACAGGCATAACCGGGCATAAAGTACACACCATAGGAAAAATGTACGCCACGATCAAGATAGAAAATCACAAGGTAAAACATGCATTTTACGTTGTAAGAGACGACATTCCAATAGAATATGAAGGAATAATAGGAATTGATTTCCTTCAACAACATTCGGTATCCTGTGATTATAATCAAAATCAATTAAAAATAGGAGAAGCCGTGCTAAGATTCCATACGTTTAACAAAACAATCCTAAAACCGCGCAGCGAAACCATCGTAAAAGCGATAACGAAGCAAAATCGGATAGGAATAGTACGAGCAGAGGAAACAGCTCCAGGAATCTACCTTGGAAACTGCTTAGTAGAACCGAAGGATTACACGTGTCCCGTTAGTATCATAAATACAACCGATACGGAAGTCGAGATACAGACGCCGAACGTCACACTCGAAGACATAGAACGCGAAATCGAATCCAAAATACACACGATACAAGCAAGAAAAAATTTTAAGCCTACTAGCTCGAGACAAATCTGACAACTACTACGCACGCAACATTTAAATACGGAAGAAAAACAGGCACTCCTACGGATATGCGAAGAATATTGCGATACATTTCAGTTGGACGGAGAACCACTGACGTGCACCGCGACGGTAGAGCACGAGATAAACACGCGCGCTGATACCTCGCCGGTGAACACGAGACCGTATCGTCTTCCCGATAAGCACAAGACGGAAGTAAATAAACAAGTGCAAGAAATGCTGAAAAATGGCATAATCCGAACAAGCGCGAGTCAATGGAACGCACCCTTATTAGTGGTACCGAAAAAGGCCGACGCATCCGGAAAACCTAAGCTCCGAGTAGTAGTAGACTTTCGGAAGCTAAACGATTTATCAATAGGCGATTTATTTCCACTGCCCAATATCACCGAGATACTGGACCAGTTAGGAAACGCTAAATATTTTACCACACTAGACTTAGCGTCAGGATATCATCAGATACCGATGGCTGAGCAAGATAAACAAAAGACAGCTTTTTCAACGCCCTACGGACACTATGAATTTAATAGAATGCCGTTTGGATTGAAAAATGCGCCAGCAACATTCCAGAGACTAATGAATTCAATTCTAACCGGAATGCAAGGACTTAAATGTCTAGTTTATTTAGACGACATCGTCATATATGGAGCGAGCCTAGAGGACCACAATAAAAGACTCAAGGAAGTACTGCAGAGACTCCGAGAAAATAATCTAAAATTGCAACCAGATAAATGCGAATTTTTTGCGCAAGGAAGTAATTTATCTAGGTCACATAATTTCGGAGAATGGGATATCTCCGGCTCCGGTAAAGTTAACGGCAATAAAGGAATTTCCGACGCCGAAGAAAGTAAAAGATATACAATCTTTCATAGGACTAGCCGGATACTACAGAAAATTCATAAAAGATTTTTCAAAAATAGCCAAGCTACTGACGAAATTAACGAAGAGAACGGAAAAATTTGAGTGGACTATGGAACAGCAAAATGCTTTTAAAATACTAAAAGAAAGATTAATGACAGCGCCAGTGCTAATGTATCCAGATTTCAATCAAGAATTCATAGTGACCACTGATGCTTCCGACTATGCAATCGGAGCAGTATTGTCACAAGGAAAAGTAGGTAACGACCGGCCAATTGCTTACGCCAGCAGAGTTTTATCGCGGGCGGAGCAGAATTACAATACAACCGAGAAAGAATTATTAGCGATTGTATGGGCTGTAAAACATTTTAGGCCATACGTATACGGTACGAAATTTAAAATCGTAACCGATCACAAACCATTAATCTGGCTATTTAATGTGAACGATCCCGGATCGAGATTGATCCGATGGAGATTAAAACTCGAAGAATATGATTATGAAATCATCCATAAAGCCGGACGAGCGAACGCGAACGCCGATGCACTGAGCCGCAATGTAACAAGAGAAGCGCATGAAACAGAAGAGGAAGAACGAGAGATCCTCGCAATAGAAGAAGAAACAAACTCCGACGAAGAAAAAATATACACGGAGGAAGACAAGAAACAGATATTATATGAATATCATGATGCACCCACAGGTGGACATCAAGGAGTTGAACGAACGATAAAAAAAATCCGCCTAAATTACAATTGGCCAGGAATAACGAAAGATGTAGAAAAATACATTGCAAAATGCGAATTGTGCCAGAAAAATAAACTGTCGCAAAAAATAAAGTACCGTTAATAATCACGGATACGCCTACTAAACCTTTCGAAAAATGCGCGTTAGATATTGTAGGACCGCTAACAGTTACAACAAACGGGAATAAATACCTTTTAACATTCCAAGACAATTTAACGAAATTCAGCAAAGCGATACCGATTCCAAACCAAGAAGCGAACACGGTCAGTAAAGAATTCGTTACAAAAATTGTACTTGAACACGGAATACCGGAAAAAATTTTAACGGATCAAGGCACAAATTTCCTCAGCGAAATATTTAAAATTACATGTAAATTATTAAAAAAAAATAAAATACAAACAACTGCCTATCATCCGGAGAGTAATGGCGCGTTAGAACGATCGCATCGAACATTAGCGGAATATTTATGACACTACATAAACGAAGACCAGACAGACTGGGATGAATAATTGAAAGAAAGACTAAGAGCAACGAATCAGCTCGCAAAAGAGCATATCAAGGAAAAAAATTAAAGCCAAAAAACAGTACGACAAAAGTACTAGGGAGATAAAATTTAAAGTCGGCGACAAAGTACTAATGCATGACGAGACCCTCCGACGCGGACGATCTAAGAAACTTGAATCTCTATGGACCGGACCGTACGTAATAATTGAAAAAAATTCAGACGTGAACTACACGAAAAAAGGGGAAGAAAGCAGTTCGCATGCACACCAATAAACTAAAACCGTTTATAGAAGATTAATATAAACAAACTTACCCTATTAGCCGTCCAAAGTGAGAGATCGCATTCGCTCCAAAGTACGACGCCTCTGCTCGAGCGTCGCCCGACCTCGCCCTCCAGAGATACCGAGCGTACGGATCTGCTCCAGAAAGAAACGACGGGCACCTCGAATAAGTAAAGGCACACTCAATCATAGTCTCCGCAACAACCGAATGAACCCGTCAGGGGGCTCATAGCGAGGGGGCACCCAAAAATCGTCAAAACCGTCGTCCACCATATTCATATCGGTTTGAGGAACAATCACCAACATTGCATCATCACCGTCAACCCCTTCCTCTGAAGAGGGAAGATAACGGGATCGATCGATTAAACTCGCGCAAACCATGTTCACTTAACTCTCAGTAAAGCGCGACTGAACAAAAAACCGAACGACGCTAAAAACTAGCAAGCAGAAAGGCTAAACTCATAAAATGAGAACCGATAAGACGGTTATATGAAACATTTTAATATAAAATTACAGGATATTCATCAGCTGGAACAGCCAACAAGTCGAGAGTCGCACGGGGCAACGTGAACCGGATTCACCTTACAAAATCCAAGAATTCCTACACAACCCCGGCATATATTTCGAGAAAATCGGACAAATGCAACAAACCATAAAAACGTGGAAATTAGTTATAAAATTAGATATAACGACGCCAAACGATAAAGCATGGCAAATTAATCAATACATCCAACAAACCAACGAGATGTGCAAACAAATAAAATCGGAATTCCACCATAAACGTACTTGCGATAATTTAAAAGAAATCGTAAAAAACGAGTCGAAACAATTAACAAAATTGATCACTCTAATAAATACGCTATATAAGACACGGACGAACGGACGTAGAGGCCTCGTCGACAGAATATGTGCAATAGCGAAAACATTGTTCGGTACAATGGACGCGAACGATAGAGAATTAATAAACGAACAGTTAAATCTCTTACAAAATAATCAACAAACCCTTCAACATGTCGCGAAAAATCAAATAAAAATCTTAAATAGTACAATAGTACACCTAGATAAACTAGAAAATATATTAGACCATAACGGTAAATTATTAAATTACTATGTTCGAGAATACAGTACTCGCGAAGAAATAACCGAACATTTTACGGTAATCATCGCGATGATAACAGATTTGATTTGGGACGCGGAAGATGTAATAGAATATCTTACGTGTGTACAAAAGAAGCAGCTATCCAATTACCTCACGGTTTATATTTCCCTTTCGAAATCCGAAACGACGAATGGTTAGCACTAGAAGAATACATTAAAATAACTGCATACCGAGAAGGATCAATCATATTTACTGTATTGCGATTCCTGTTAATTTCACAACCAGTATATGATATAATAAAAGTAACCCCATTATCTACTTACGACAACAAAAATATATTTACTCAAGCGGAAGTAAATAACGAAATAGTAGTTAATACAGAAGGATTAACGTATATCATAATAACTGAGGACGACTTAAAAAATTGTATCCAAATAAACTCTAGATACATATCCGAGAAAACGCAACCAATACACTGTATTAATCCAAATGCTCCGTGCGAAATACATATGTACTTGCAACAACAAAGCCAAACAGAGGCCTGCAAAAGTAAACATATAATTGCGACAGAACCGATATGGATACCGTTGCGACAGTCACTTACTTGGTTATATTCAACTATACGCGAACAATCAATAATAATTCAATGCAAAAATTATAATGAAATTAGAAAGATAATTAAAGGAACAGGGCAAATCACACTTCAAAATAAATGTAAATTAATAACAACGGAAATGACGATCCAACCAAAGGAAGTCATACAAGGCAACGAAATAGAAACGTATTTACCGGAAATTAATATTACATTTATAGAAAATACAGACGTACTAGACACAAAACAACAAAACATCGTAGCATTCAGAATTAACAGAATCAAAAAACTTCGTACAGCATTCAGAATTAACAGAATCAGAAAATAAACTAAAGGATATAAATAACGATTTGCAAAATACTAACGACAAATTCTTTACGAAAAAACAATTTGTATATCCTATGGCGACAAGCGGAATAACCACAATAATTTTAATAATATTAAAAATTTATATAATTATAAAAAATAAAAAGAATCATACGAAACGACCGTCAGTCAGGATACACGAAGAAGACGAACCACGTATATTCTACGGATTCCCAAAACCGATACTAAAACGTAGTTTAAGTACACGATTTTAGATAAGTATAGGAATAATAAGAAACGATTATACCTCATATTGTATACGGGAAAAATGTTGTACATTAGAATAAGAAAAAATAATTTTGTTTGTTTTGCGAAAAACGTCACTTTTACACCTCCGTTTTTCTTTTCTTTACGGGGAAGGGATGTTATAGCCCAAAAAAGCTATACACGAATTACTAGATATACATTATTTTAGAGATATATTATTTTATACGATAAGACATTGCTCAACGTGTAACGCAAATACAGATCACGTTACGAACGTTGACCGAGCGAAGCGCTGACAACGCGAGCCTCGCGCGAAGCCCGAGCGACTAGTCCTACTTAGAACTCCTTAGCTTGCATCCGGATCTTGCCGCAAAAATCGAGCGACACGACACATGGTCTTGTCGCTAACCGATCCCCTCCTGGGAAACCAAGGGGAGATAATAAAAAGACCCATCGCTAATGAGCGGCGGGCAGTCTTTATCCTTAATTGATATTACGCGGGTAGTAGCGCTAACAGTCGCGAGCTGTCGCAGCAAGTGTCGATAATTATTGCAATATCGAGTAGTCACACTTATGTTAGTAAAAGTCGTGGAAAACCCGACTCCAACCACGCGCACGCAAGTGTCAGTTAACGCGAAACGCGACACGAGTAGATAATAAAAACGAGGACGAATTACAACTAAGACCATTTGTAATAAATAAAAGATTTATTTAACATAAAAAGTGTCCAGTGTTACGGGTAACCCGCCAGACGCATCCCAGATTCCTAAATCTTAATCCGCCAACGATCCCGAAATTTACCGTGCCTCACCCGAGGCATAACAATAGTCCTCGTCCTCGTCACGAAAGCGGTTTATTACAAATGTAATCGGCCGCGTTAATTATCTGCTCGATTCGTTCCATATCGAACAGTTCGCGACCGATTTTAAATCTCGCTACTTCGCGCCTCGCCACTTTGCTCTTCGCCGTTTTGCGCTTCGTCGCCTCGTCACTTCGCTATCTCGCGAGCGAGAATACTTTGACGCTTCTCGAAACGACCTCGCGTTTATAAGGATCGACGCGCGGATGCCGCGGAACGATTTATCGATCGTACCGCGTCTTCCTTCCGCGACTGTTCCTCTAATCGTTCGACTCGAGCGCAGACGAACGAGTAATAAAAATAGATTATAAGGGAAAATAACAAAAAAATAATGCGATAAGAGGAACTCGAGCGCCCGTCAGATAACGCGCATCCCGGATACTCGGCGAACGTTTATCGTCACCGGAAGGGGTACGTTTCTATAATCGCTCGTCGAGTGTTCTTTTTAGGGGAGAAACGAATAATAAAAATAGAAATAATAAAAAAGTAAAACCGCGAGAGGGACTCGAGCGTCCGCTAGATAACGCGCGTCACATACGCTCGACCGATGTTCGCTCGTCGTCGAAAGTGGCGCATCCCTCTAATCGAGGCGGACCGCGACTCTCCCTCGAACGAATCGTCGACGCATTTCCCTCTCCCTTCACCCACGTCGAACTCGCCGACGATAAAAATAGGCGTCTCGCCAAACGCGCGAATCAATCGCGCCCGGCGTCTCTCGATAGTTTCCCGCGTCTTTCCCCGCTCCGCGCGATGACTAACGCGAGGACGGCTCTTCTCGTCCTAACGACGACGCTCGTCGCCGCGACGGCCGCTGCGCCCCTCGACTCGGAGAAGGCCGAGGCGCTCCGCTTCCTGCGCGCGTACGGTTTTCTGAAGGACGACGGAGGATCGCTGTCATCCGATAACGCGATGTCTCTGCGTCGCCCGCTGTCGCTGTTTCAGGAATACTATCAATTATCGGGAAACGGCGCGTTAGACGCCGTTACACTTAGCTTTATACGCAAATCGCGATGCGGTCTCGCGGACATTCCCTATCGCGCGTATAGCCCGATCGCGCGAAAATGGCCGAAATCGCGTCTCACGTGGAACTTTCAGGTGGCTAGCGAGGAACTCTCGCGAACGGCCGAAGCGGCGTTCGCATTATGGGCGGCGAATTCGTCGCTGACCTTCGCGCGCGACCCGCTGCGACCTGATATACTGATATCGTATCGAACGGGCGCGCATACTTACGCGAATCGCCGGAACGTTGGCGTTTGCCCGGCGACCTTCGACGGTCCCGGGGGAGCCCTAGCTCACGCGTTCTTTCCCTCGGGAGCGACCGACTTCGCGTCGGAGGTGCACGTCGACGATTCGGAACCGTGGCACTTGTATCTAAACAAGAATCCTCCCGACACGCATCACCTGCTGCACGAGATCGGCCACGCGTTGGGTCTACAACACAGCATGCGCAACGACTCGAAAATGTTCCCGTATATACCCGACATCGAGAATCAATTTCCGGTTAAGCTGAGCATAGAGGACGTTCTCGCTATACAGAATCTGTACGAGTCTCACGACGACGGAAACTATCCGACGGCGACTCCCGCGACCACCGCGGCGCCCGCGATGACGAGCTTCGCACCAACCGACCCCATGCGCGCGGATCTCTGCGCTTTGCGGCGCGTGGACGCCGCGCTGATAATGAATCATCGATTGTACATAGCTAACCGCCGCAACGTGTGGTCGGTCGACGTGACCGAGAGACGGTACGATAGACCCATGACGCTCACGGATTACGCGGCGTAACCTACGCGATCTACGACGACGACAAGGTAGCAGAGATCGACGAGTGTCGCATGATAGTCATTAGATACGCTCCGTTAAAAGATATATTTCCCGGAATACCGCCCGCGATAACGTCGGCTTTCCGATACATCGACGGCAATCTGTATTTCTTTGCCAAACGTCAGTTCTACGCCTTCAACGAATTCACGAATATCGTGACCTCGGCGGGTCCTTTCGATCTACACGCGATCGGTATCGAGTGTCCTACGGACGGGCTGCTAAGACAATTGCGCGATCTCCTCAGTCGCATCTATCGTCTCGGCGACGCGACCGAGAGAGAGAGGATCGACGAGGAGGACGACTAGAGCGACCCCGCAGTCATTAAAAAAAAATAGAATATAAAAGAGGACGCGCGCGAAAGGGGAAGAAGCGATCTCTACGCGAGTATATAAAAACTATCCATCAGTTAAGAGCTTCATTATTGACGGAGAACGCCGAAGCCTACGAACGAGAAAGAACGAGCGATATTGTACGCGACAATGGGGGGGCTACCGCAGCAGCAGCACTCGTTCGACGATCGATCGAGGTTAACCGAGCGAGACCGCGAAGATAGCGCGAGATACGCTAAAAGAGCTAAACAGGACAATGGGTAAGATTATTAAACGTTTATTCGAACTAATAATCCACTAGCGTCGTTTCTCCCATCGCAAGCATCTATTTTCAGACGAGATCGCGACCGGACGCCGAGACGCGACGCGGACGTCTCGATCGCGCGACCGCTCAGAATCTTAGGAAGACGCTACCCATTGACCAAAACCGCGTACAAGCATCTCAAGGTCAGCGTTAACGTCAGTCGACCCTCTTTCGTGGAGATCGTCCTCGGAGATTGCCACGGCAAGGAGATCTCGCTAACGCCGGATACGTGGAAGGAACTGCTCGATCTACGATCCACGCTTCTGTCGCATTTTCGTTCCGACGAGCGCGACGAGACGCGCCCTCCGGCGCCGATATACATCGAACAGTTGACGCTGCGATTCGACAAACTCAACAATCTCCGAATACTCCGTCTCGAAACGCCCAAGGTTCGTCTGGCCGTATCGAAGAGCACCGTCCTAACTATATTAAATCTGGAGCTTTGCGTCAACCGCATCGTTGCATCTTTAAGCGGTTTAACCGCGCACGTGGATAATAAGCTGACTCGTTTCCTCGATATCGCGGCAGGCGCGCCGGGGAAAAACCGCGACCCGCGATCGAGCCGAGCGTCATCTCCCGGGCGATTTCGTCAACTCGTACCCGCTCCTTCCCGTGACGTCACGCGCTCCCCCGACTCCTCTATCCTCTCGCCCCGCTTTTTCCCCGGCCGCGCTTCCCGTCTCGCCTACGTACCCCCCCTGCTCTCTCCCCCGGTCTCCACGTCCCCCCTCGGATATCATTCTATCTCTTTCTAGGCATATCTCCGTCCCCTTCTCTCTCACAGACTTCTCTCTCGCACTCATTGAAAAAATGGGCTGGAACTGACCCTACTGTCCTACTGATAATGATTAAATAATTTAATTCATAAAAATTAAAATTTTATTTATATAAATATTAGACTCTATTTTACATGTGAAATAGACAATACACGTAATTAATAATAATAATTAATTACGTTTATTATAATACTATAATAATTTTAACTTTTGCGTACATTTATTTGCCTGATTTCTGAACAATCAGTTAAATATTTGAATTCCCTGTGTTGGGATCGTATTAGACAAATTAAACTGATAAAAATAGTTATTATAGCTTTAATTTTACTAGACGCTCTTTGCAAGCTTTATATAACCATCGTGATTAAAACTTAAATGCGCGATAGATAACGCAACGCGCGCTGCAAGGCGGTAAACGAACGAACTAGCAATTATCGGAAACTGTTTTTTATAATGTTTTTGGAATGTTGCTGTAACATTCTCATGAAATATTACAATTATATGTTCCAATAATGTCTCAACAATATTACATTGCAACTTGGAAAATTGTAACGTTACTGCAATGTAATTGCAATGTTGCTGTATGGGATATAGCGTATAACGTGTATAACAAGATTTGCTACTAATTGACGTAAAGTTTGTATTACACTGTGAATAGCATCATACGTGTTCTTCTATGCGTAAAATTTACGGGCAAGCCTTTTTCTATTATTTACAGCATCGTGAGACGAAATTTGCTTCAAACTTTTTAACAAACCAAAACAAGACAAATGTTTGCTACACAATTGTTGTCAAAATTAAAGCACACTTGTCGCAAAGCTTTGACAAAACGTGATTTTAACATTCTTGGCTATCTGGGAAGAGACATCGTTTAACAAAATTAATATTATTTTCAAGTGAACAGTATAATACATATTAATGTATAGAATGACATTTACATTTATTACATTACTTAATGTTTACGATACTATTTATTTAGAAATAAGAGTAACTTTTTAGTTTCATATTGTCAATATTTTTACTATTCCAATGATGTATGTTCATTTTTTTAAGTTAACTATTTATGTATAGTAATATTGTTTGAAGTAAAATAAACATGTATTTTAACATAAATAATAATTTGTTTATTTCGTCTGCTCATTACTTTTTTAAATGAATTTTCTTCATCAACCTGTCAAACACTACCCATGAATATATGAAATATGAAAGAAGAATGTTCCTATTATATTGATAAAGCATCCCATAATTACAATTCGTTATTGTTTTTATTTATTATTAACGTGATTTGCTTATATTATTATAGTCTTTATAATATAAACATTATTTAGCATTCATAATAAATATAATGCATAATATTTATAATAAAGAATTATAATTATATATACATATGTATATATCAATGTTATAATAGAATATGTATATATACATCAAAGTTATAATTTCTCACTCAATAATGTTACTGTTAAATGTGTAACATGTGTTATATTACACTACCATTGCTGACTGGGAAGTTACTATTGATTGGTGTTTTACTGGAATAACATTTAAAATAAAAATTGTAATAATTTCACAAAGTCCCATATATCCTATATATGTAACTGGAATTTAGAAATAGTCATACTTATTTTTAGCAAATGCTTTCTCTATTACAGCAGAAACAATTTTTCATCATCTTTACATCAAATTATATTTATAATAGAGATTATATGAATATTTAAAAAAAAACAAATCGTGGTAATTATGCATATTAAGACCCGACCTCCGCAGGATAGTGATGTTGACATATGTTGTCAAGGTCATGACCCTGATCAACATTCCGAAGGTTTTAGCCGGTGGTCGTTATTTATTCAAAAATTATTAACAAATAAAGTTTGAGAAGTATACCATGTAATTTTCAAATAACATGTATAAAAGAATAGTGAGTTTGACCTTGACATAACGAAAGTCGTGTTGTAAAGTATATGCGTGGACGCAGTGGTCTCCGCCCCCCCCTAAGGGGGGGCTCCACTTCCGGAAGATATAACCTAACCCAAACCAAATTTTAGTTTTAAATCAAATAGGTTTGAGTTAGGTTATATCTTCCGAAAGTGGTGCTCCCCCGTAGGGGAAGGGGCGGAACCCATTGCGTCCACGCATATACTTTACAACACGACTTTCGTTATGTCAAGACCACTATTCTTTTATACATGTTAAAAAAATTACGTGGTATACTTCTCAAACTTTATTTGTTAATAACTTTTAAATAAGCACCCACCCCGCCGGTAGGCAGGGTGGACCTCGCTTTACAACTTACAGAGTACCTGCTACATTATAAAGCGAGGTCCACCCTGCCTAGAAGATGTACGCCGAGGTTTATCGGCGTACCAAGGAGCTCGATGGGCTAGGCGTAGCTTTGATCCCGCGGGTCAGGGCTGCCGTGAGGATCCAGGCTCGACGACGAATGCTGGAGAGATGGAGCGAGGACCTCTCCAATCCCCGAGACAACTCGGGGATGCGCGTCGTCGAGGCCATTCGCCCCTGTTTAATAAAATGGGTAGAATGGGCGGATGGCGAGGTGTCATACCGTGTGGCACAGATACTGACGGGCCATGGATGTTTTGGCTAGTTTCTGTGCCGCATCGGGCGCGAAGCAGACGCGCGCTGCCACCATTGCGGCGGGGACGAGGATACGGCGCAGCACACGCTGGAACACGTGTCCTCGTCCAACAATTGAGGGGGAATGACCTCTCGCTCTCGGGCATCGTTGCGGCGATGCTTGAGAGCGGGAGGTCCTGGAAGGCGGTCTCCTCCTTCTGCGAAGTCGTCATGTTGCAGAAGGAGGAGGCCGAGATAGAGAGGGAACGACTCCCTGGCGGACGCCGGGGATCCCTCGGGCGCGGAGGCGTAACCGGAGGTGGGAGGGGGAGGCGGGGAGGCCCTTTCGCTGGCAGGACCGCGGGGACTGTTGTCCCCCGTCGCCCACAAAACCTTCCCCAGCAGCGGGGTGGCGCGAGTGGGGGGAGCGGACCTGGGGCCTATTGGCTCCGGTCCTCATCAGCTCCCTCCGCAGATGCGCAGGGCCCGAGCGGGTTAGGGGGGGGGGCTCTCGTCTCGTCGAGAACGCCCTACCCCAAGCCGGGCCCGGTGGCCGGGGACCCAGGTGGGATACCTGGGCCCGGCCACGCCAACCCCGCCACGCCAACGGCGGGAAGTGGGTGAGAGGGGCGGTGGCCCCCCTCTCCCCAGTACGAGCAGGAGTCCCCACAACAACGGGGACCCTGGGGGGAACTTGACTCCCCCCCCCCCAGCGAGCTAGGCTCATGGGCGGAAGGCCTTTCCGAAGTAGTGCAAATGCCAGTTTCCGGAGAGTCCCTTTAACAACGTCCAGGTGTAGGCCACCCGGAGGGGTTTTAGTAGGTAGTTCCTCGGCTGTTTGTTTAAGCCGCGGGGGTGAGTCCCACATAACCCCGCCTCGAACCCCGTCGAGGCGGGGTATGCGTAAAGGCATTTCTCATCCGTACCAAAAAAAAAAGGATGAGACGTGATACTCCAGTTAGAACGAGACAAAAGATATGAAATTAAAATATATATGTAATAAACCGCTTTCGCGAGGCGGTGACGGATAACTCGGTCGGGATCCGAGGCTCGTGAAAGAGGGTATCGAGATACGAACGAAAGTAGTGTTTTAAGAAAATATAATTTATTGCGTGTTAATGTATATATGTACAGCGTGTGTGTTTTGTGTGTGAGTGTGTATAGGTGTGCGAATGTATTATTGTGCATGCGAGACGAGTGACGAGTGAGTGAGTGCGCAAATGTATAACAATGATTAGCGGAGTGCAGAGTATCGAATGTATCGCGGTGTGTGTGTGTGTCTCGGTCGCCCGTACGGCGGTACGGCGGTGTGCGATATATAAATGCTTATAATCGCTTGAATTTAGATATTCTATAAATGCTTGTACAATGCTGAACGGATCGTGGTGTGGTCGTATCGGGTGCGGTGCATTCAATGCAACGCGCGGATGCGCTGCGCGGTGCGCGATTTCGGTATTGTTCTAACGGTATCTGGTTTATCGTTGAACCGGCGCGCGCGACTCGGGTATTTTCGGTAACGGTCGGGCGGTTACCCGAGCGCGTCGTCGGCTCTCGATGTTTTCGCTCGTCTAACGGCGGTTATATGTTTGCGCGTTTCTGATGTTATTTAAAAATGGGCGCTCAGCGCCTCCGCATTTGCCCGACCGGTGTTCGTCGGGCGGCGGACTTCCGGCGGATCGGCGGCCGGGTACGGTACAGTAACGATGGGGGAATGCATCGTTACATATATAATCGAGAGGAGTGTACAACGTTATAGTACGCAACCGTCTACGCTCTTACGACGATCTTAACGATATGTGTTATGGCTGATGAAGAAGTTATGGTTATTGAAGATGACGAGGATGTCATTTTCGAAGATGACAACTTGATGGAAATTGAGAATTTTTTGGATGATTCATCAGACGAAGACCGCCTACTTTCGGAGGATTTCGATTACGATAGTGACTGCAGTAGTGATATTACAGACATAAATCAACGTACTTTAAACCGAGTTGAAATAAATAGTTTAGGTGCGGTGAAAATGTGCTGTATATACTTTTATTATAAAAGTGAAGACAACGAAAAATTTTGCACATGCTGTTTTTTGCGAATTTCAGACTTATTTTCGAATATTCGTGTTGTGCGAGAACATGAAAGTGCAATTTATGAACTAATCCTGGGATCGTTTTGCAGAGGGTGTAGAAAACCGCTGTATCAGATAATGCCCTGCAATATGTGCCCAATTTGCACTGTATAAGCTGGACAAAAGTTTGTGTTGTGAAAAGGCTTAAATAGGAAATATGTGGGACTCCAAACGTTTTGCGCGATTAGAACAATTTCTATGGAAGTTTTACATACAGGTGGACGATGCGAGTTATGGGAAAAGGAGTGCCTTAAATGTCTAAGGTGGTTGGAAGAACAGTATCGACACGAGATGTTACAACAGGGACATGGAATTCAATCGCTGATTAGCCGAATCGCACGACTTGAGGGTTTAAGGCATTCGTTACGCAAACGTTACAAACCAGTAGATGTCCGTGTCCCGGCGCTATCGACAAACACTGTAACGGTTCACCTTTCCCGTATGCCGCGGATCAAGGCTCGTCGGTGCCAGGATTCGGGAGAAGGGGGAAACTCCAACTTACTTTTCCTCGTTTCAATGCGGTCAAACAATTAGGTTTATTCAAGCGATTATCAAAACCTAACATTGAGCTATATTATATGTACAATGCAACATGCGGGAACGGTGCGTACAGAGTTTCGCGTGAGCGGTTGTTATTCACAATGCGACATGCAAGAGCGGTGCGTACAGACATTCGCGTACAGAGTTTGGCGTGGGGCTGGTGCGCGCGGAGCTCGGAAAGCGAGCGCGGCTCATGCGGACGTGTTCGGCGATCGCGGTGTTCGCATGCAAGTAAACTATTGTTATTCTAAGCTGAACAGAATGGATCTTAAATACTACGGGTGTCGCGTGGCCTTCGTTCGTAATTCCAACGGCCTGACTACCTTATCCTTAGAAGGACGGGACGTCGGCACTTTCTGCGGCCTACATTTAGAAGGGCTAGCGCGCTTGTGTAGTCTGAAGGCCGTGTGTACAGGTGGAATCGGCGCGACACTGACGGAAATCGTAATATGGCTCTACAATTATAATGCGCGGTATATACAGTGCGGTCTTACGGTCTAAACAGGTCGCGGTATATACAAGGCAGTACTAGAGTCTATCAGAGCGCGGAGACCAAAGGGGTCTTATGATATAAACAGGTCGCGATATATACAAACGGTGCTAGAGTCCCTTAGGACGCGGAGACCAAAGCGGTCTTACGGTACAAACAGGTTGCGATATATACAAACGGTGCTAGAGTCCCTTAGGACGCGGAGACCAAAGCGGTCTTACGGTATAAACAGGTTGCGATATATACAAACGGTGCTAGAGTCCCTTAGGACGCGGAGACCAAAGCGGTCTTACGGTACAAACAGGTCGCGGTATATACAAAACGGTCTTACGGTATAACGCGGTACGGACTTATCAACTAGCAGGAGGCGCCGTCCCAGCAACCGGGAAGCCCGGCCTAACTACGGGAAGCCCGTAGCCTGGTATAACGCGGGGTATCAGGATGCGCCGTCC